>NC_084977.1:480000-566221 GCF_963691925.1 Scomber scombrus | reverse complement strand
TGTGCATTTTATTTCTGGTGTGAATACATTATTGTTTCCCTGACGCCTAGAATTCATAACTTTAGATATTTGACTGATTCAGAAATTTATTGATTTATTAATCTGTATGATTTATGGATTTATTCAATAAAAAGATTTATTGGACACACACAAGTCCAATCGATCTTCTTCGTCCTACAAAGTGGTGCCCTGATAAGGAGACTTTTTATTGCTTTAAGCAAATTAGGATCCATAAATTGGCTACACATTCAAATTGTGGGTGCAACCCACTTTAACTCAGTTACCTGACGTCTGAGCATAAATCACAAGCTACGGTCAGCAGCGCTGACTTGTGTGTGTGTGTGTGTGTGTGTGTGTGTGTGAGTGTGAATCTGCCTGGGTGTAAGGTCAGCAGTGAAAACTTGGAATGGAGGTTCAATGATTTGGGCATTCTTTCAGTAAGTGAGTGGAATGGATTTGATAATGAAGCATTGACACAGCGCTCTGAAAACAGGGCTGAGTAGATAGACTGATGTACTAATTATGGACATGGTAAAAGTGGGGGGGGTTTAAACTAATAATTTTGAAAAGTGACTCATATAATGGCAGTGATGCTCATGTATAACGGAGTGTGTATGAATTCTTTATGATGACTGTCTAATGTCCAGTGGCTGTTGGAAGATGAAGATGGAGCAGTGGTCAGGACAGACTCTGTTCTCTCCATCTCGTGACGGCCGAAGAAGTGATTGAGCTGCTCTACCAGTCTGCTGCTGGTGGATGGGTTGATATTATTTTTATTGATGATGTGACCTATCCTTTGCCATGCATGATGTGGGTTGAGTTGTCGAAGTGGCTCTCAATCCTTTACCTGTAGGCTGCTTTGGCATCTCTGATGCCCCTCTTCAGGTCCAACCTGGCTGCAGCTCTGCGTTGCTGGACTGGAAAGCCATGTTGCAGGCTTTTAGCAGGAGTAGGACGCTGAGGTTATTCAGCAAAGTTTCAGGAGCGGAACAATGTCCCAACTGCTCCGCCTCTTGCCTTTCTTATAAACACCTTCTAGCTCTCTCCTCCCCTCATTGGGGTCGTCAGGTGGGCACCCTCCTTTTCTGGTGTTTCGATGATAGGCCCACAACACCTTCAGAGGGCTCATCGGCAACACCTGGCGTCCCAGGTATCTTTTCAGATGTGCTTCGAGATCTTTTCTTGTTGTTGTAAGTTTGCCACTTTTCACTTTGAAAAGACCCTTTACAAACTTGAAGGGGTCTTTGAAGAAGATCGATCTTGCATGCTGTACATCAGCCGATGCTTTTACGCCTCCTTCTCAGATTCTAAGCTCTCCTCAAAGTTGACAGTCTGTTCTTCATTTCTACCCGCAGCAGGTTTATTCCCTCTTTCTCCTCCTCTGGGGCCTTCTCTCCTTGACCAATCGCTCAATCTCCTGCTGTCTCCTGGACTTTGTTGGGAATGTTGATGTTTTCTTCCTTTTCTCTGTGATTGCAAAGCGCTCAGCACCATAGTCGTAAATCAGGTCTCCCACAATTCCAGCTTCTTGATCACAGTTCCCTTCAGCTGTTCAAGAAGTGAATTTCGTTCCTGGGTCAATTAAATGGTAAATGGACTGTACTTATATAGCGCCTTTCTAGTCTTTTCGACCACTCAAAGCGCTTTACACTACAACTCATTCACCTCATTCACACACATTCATACATTGATGGCAGGCAGCTACCATGCAGGGTGCCAACCTGCACATCAGTAGGAATCTAACCATTCACTCGCATTCATACACCGTTGGCACAGCAACGGGAGCAACTAGGGGTTAAGTGTCTTGCCCAAGGACACATCGACATGTAGACTGGAGGAGCCGGGAATCGACCCGCCAATCTTCCAATTGGAGGACGACCGCTCTACCTCCTGAGCCACAGCCACCCAGTGTTGTCCATCGATGAGTCATTTTCGCCCCCGCTCTAGCAGACTCTTGGGGTATATTCTTCCTTGAACTTTTAGTAGCCAATAGATGGGTGGGACCTGTACACTAGTAGTGCCAGGTTCCTCCTACCATAGGTAGCTAGCCTATGGGAGGCCCGGTGGGGTCTTTCCCTCCTGCCAGCTGTCTTTCCAGGCTGTCACTAGGTCTTTCCCTAGTTGCCAGAAACAAGCTCAAACCACAAAAAGTAATTTGTTGTTTTGTCTCAGATTTCTCAACAGAAAAAAATTCACTTCCCACCTTTGCATTAATGAAAACTCAAATGACGAAATTTTGATTTTAAATCAAATTTAAATTCAACTCACCACGGATCACAAACTACAGAACTGTGCACATACCGGTCTCGTGGGAATTTCCACTCACACTCCCCTTATATGACTCTTTGATTCCCGGTAGATCTCAGGCCTCCTCTTTTCAGTCAGCAAGGTCTAAAAACCGTGGACACGACAAGCATTGCCACAGGAGCAGCGGCTTCAACTCTCCCCTCCGCAGCCGCCTCTCTATAGTCCGGGTTAATATCCACTACACTGAACTCATGGTGCACCCACCTCTTCATTCGGCTATCTTTACAGCCACAAATGGAGCCTGACATCAGCAATTAAACAAGTCCTGTAGGGGAAGGCAATCCCTTGAACCGCAGTGACAGCAATGCCAGACTTTCATTATTTACTCAGAAACAACAGTCACCGATGCTGTGCCTCAAATCACATACTTGTAGTACATACTAGTACAGTCTGTACTCTATGCACTTACTTGTGTAGCATGCAAATTTCAGTTTTAGTGTTGTCTAGCATTGTGCACTCACCAGAAATGGCGTTTAGCTAGTTAGCAAACTAGCATTATCGTTCATGGTACCAAATCATTACAGACTGCTAAATTGACCTACGTAACCCAGCAGTGATTTTCAGACCCACCCACTAAATCCTGAACACAGAAATTTTGAAACACAGTTTGTGAAGCCTAGCTCCACAATTAAAATCTAAATGGTTGAAATACTTTTTACACATTTTTTAGAAATACATTTATGACCTATTTAATGTGTTTAGAAGAAAATGACTGAATTCACATTACAAGAACTTTAATGAGACTCAGAAACGGCACCCCACCATCCACCACCTCTTCAGTGCCACCACACTATAAACACTATTCCATTACTATACAACTAATCTAACATCACTTTAGTCACATCTACTGTTATATGTACTGGGTTGCAAATTACTAATACAACCTCTGTAAAATCACTTTCAGGTTGTATGCCGTTACGAGCACCGGTTTGCAAGTTACTAGTACAGCTGACCTAATCTCACATCAGTATTGTCTGCCATTACAAGCATTCTAAACTGGGGAACCTGGAACCAGGATGCCAGTATCCTTTCATCCAGCTCCAGCAATCACAACAGCCATAGCAGGGGAACCTGGCACCGGGACACCAGGGCCCCCTGGCCACCCACTTCGAACAACAGCAACAGACAACTTTAGTTAGGACATCCGGCTCCAGCAGCCATGGCCAGGAGCTCCACTAATCCCTAAAGCTAATTTCTCCCGTGGACATCGGCACCAGATTGCCAGTGCCCCCTGCTGCCCACTTCCACAACAACAGCAGACACAGAACCAAACATGGCAGTTTTAAGGGTTTCCATGGCTCAACTAAATGGCCGGGCCCAGATCTAGCAGTTCTTGCTTGCAGAAAATTCTTCATGAGATCTACCCAGTCATTATTGCTTTCACGACAACTACAATGTAACCTACTTAACGTTTGACCCATGATCATTTCATACCACCAATGTTTAGCGTTTATGTTTTTTCTTAACTTCTAAATGGCAACTGGCCTGGTATCCATGCACTCCAGATAATTTCACAGCTGAGAGGTCTTTAACACCAAGAGCCAACTAAAAATCCTCACCTCTTCCTCTTACTGCTGACTTGGTGTCAGTCTGTATTCACACCGTCTGCTCCAGATATAGCATTCTTCACACTGCTCTAAATTTAAAGTCACATTCTCACTTGCAGACGGAGATGACACCGTCTCTCTCTCTCTTAACACAACAGGTCAAATCAGATGGCCGCCCACCTAGTCAGGTTCTGTTCAAGGTTTGTTCCTGTTAAAGGGGGATTTTTTTCCTTGCTACCATTACCAAGTGCTTGCTAATGGGGGAATGCTGGGTCTCTGTAAATTTAAAGTATGGTCTTGACCTGCTTTATATGAAAGTGTAATGAGATTACTTCAATTGTGATTCAGCGCTGTACAAATAAAATTCACTTGATTTGACTACCTAAAACCAATCAATCCGGTCAGTCTTTAAAATCTAGACGAGTGCCTAACCATTTCTGGTTCCACTAGCACTTTTGCCACCTACTCCACATATCATCGTTACACCAAGCAGATCTCAAACATCTTCTTCAGATTTGCTCATTCTTCAATAATTGGACGCTTTAGGGGTCAGTGCTGCTCAGGTGCTACAGCGGACTTCCTATTAGCCTCCCCACAACGCAGTCAACAAATGGAAGAACTATGGTCATCATTCTGTTTTTTTTCTTTATAAATTGTTTAAACGCATCTTATTGATGGTGTGGTCCTTGTTAGTGAATCTTTGGTCACCCGTGGTTTGTTATTGGGAAAGACATGTATGTGTTTTGTGGTAGTGACTTTGTCTACACAGATTGTTATGTAAAACAGTTATAGTATAGGTGTCCTCATCCTCAAACAACAGCAGTTGAAGCAGTCCTGAGGCTGCTCAAAAGCTCCCTTTGGCCATAGCATTTAGTTTGACCATGTTGATAAGAAGTCTATATGCTGGAGTTAAAAAAAGGAGGTGATTTTGTCCATGTTCGATGTTGCTATAAACACCAAGTGTGTGTGTTTCTCTTTTGGGGGACGGTATATTGATACAAGTTTGGGAGGGCAGTCTTCAGGTGTGCTTGGTTTAAATCATCTGCTATTACAAAAACTCTGTCTGGATGGGCCCACGGTTGCTGTAGTATTAGCATCTGGAGCCATGTATACAGCAGTGATTATGGCATGAATTTTCATGGCATATAGAGGGGGAAACATTCGATTGATAAACATTCCAAGTCCGGAGAGCAGTGGTTATTAAGAATCTTTACATTTGTACAAAATCCTCCTCCCCTTCTCTGACCAGTCTCTTATGCTACATGGCCTACTAAGATATCTTGCATGCCAAGAAATATTAGGAGTGTTATATTGATGTTAAGTCAAATGGCTTAAGTGATTATGCTGGTGTGTGTGTGTGTGTGTGTGTGTGTGTGTGTGTGTGTGTGTGTGTGTGTGTGTGTGTGTGTGTGTGTGTGTGTGTGTGTACCTGCCACAGTGTAAGCAGAAGTGACCAGCAGCAGTATGCCTGTGGACAAATAGAGATCCCAGCCAAACGACACCTGGATGAACAATGCCCCTGAAAAGATATCTGTCTGAGTAAGACACACACACACACACACACACACACACACACACACACACACACACACATTTCCACTTTGCCTTGGTTCAAAATTCACAAAAGATGTGCCAAATGAATATAGGTAAATGTTTATGTTTGCTTGTGTGTATATGTCATACAGATATTTTGGTGAAGATGTAGAGGATGAGTGACAAAACAGACATGTATATGCGTATCCTCTGGCCACCAAAGCGTTTGGCCAGGTACTCCGGCATTGTCACCACACCAGCAGCGATGTAGACAGGGATGAAGATCCAGCCCAGAGCCACCAGCACCCATGCTGCCTAGACACACAGACATTCAAGTGACAACACATTTTCAGTATTGTCTGATATCACATAATAAATTAAATGAAGATACCTGTAATATTCTCCCGGATTATTCGGTATTCAGAAAAGCACAAATGGTGGGCTTTTATGAACATTTATTTCTTACAAGTCAATAAATATAAAATAAATACAAACAAATTCTTTGTTTCTGGGAAGAAGAAAAACTTTTTTTTTAAATTAGCCACTGTGTCTGTGATTTATCTGTCTGGCACAGTTGAGCTGTGGAACTGCTCAGCTTAGATATCTGTGGTCTGGGTGACTGGGGAGACACTATATTTGCAAAAAAAGTTTATTGAAGGACGTTTACTTTCACACTTCTCCACTAGTATCCTAAAATTAAAAGTGCAGTGAAAACAAAAGCAGGTTTGTATGTTTTTTATTCAAATACAATCTGTATTTGTTGAGGCAGAAAATACAAATACTGGCCTCTCTGCACATCCCTAGTGGAAACTGGTGAGGACCAGTGCAAGAGCAAGTGGTAAAAAAGACTTCCCCTTTTTGACACCATTTCTTACATTCCATTCAAATCCCCCAACTGCAAGGCCTCCTGCTGCTCCTGTTCCTGCTAGACCAATAAACAAACCGCTGCCAACATTACTGGACATCAGAGAAGCTCCTATCTGTAAACACATACAGATGATACACAATCACACAACATAACAACAACAACAACAACAATAATTAAAGCTGCAAGCATCGATGAATGGGCCCTCGCTCCCCTGCCTCGACTTTTTTGAGCGGCTTTACATGATACATATGTGTACCTAATTTCGTTCATCTACATCAATCTGGAGCGAGGGGCTCAATTTTTTTTAATTTTCTAGGGGGAGCTATTGAGCTGTTTTGCAATGCTCATTTCTGTGAGTCATAAAGTTTCACATTTTTGTGACTTTTTGGGCAAGTTTAATGCGTTTGTTTTGGAAGAAGAAGAAGAAGAAAAAATTCCTGCAGATTTAAAAGTTTGAAGAGCGCCAGTGACCACTGTACTAAAAATTCACAGAGACTTAAGTGAGCCTTGAGTGTCCCCTTTAAAATGATACCAAACACAATATTATTTAATATTGACAAATATCCTGAACATGAGTCTAAACCAAGATATGCACACAAGATAAGTGTCTAAAATGCATCTTTTCCAAGGCGGAGTTTAACTTCAACAGCTGATAACTGTAATATAGCTGTGACTCAGGAAGGGTTATCATACCAAAATATTATCTACAGACATGGATCCCTTCAAAAATGATAAGTTACCTTTGCCACCTTGACTGGTACCGACATCTGAGGCCTGTACTACGAAGCTGGATTAACATACCCTGGATATCTCTCCGTTACCTGGGTTGACTTACCCAGACATTCACAATCCTGATAAACGGTACTACGAAGCTGGTCATCAACTCGGTAATTTAACCCAGGGTTTTCCAATCTTGATCAGTGCGCGCTCACATAAAAGGGTTAAAGGTGTTTGCAGCGTCTGACCAATCACAAACATGGAGAAACCCTGCAGAGCAGCCTACTTTACCATGGAGGAGCAGACAATTATTCTTCATTTTTCAATTTTTTAAATATATATTTTGGTCAATTAAAAAATATGAATAAAATTCAGCTTTTCTGCACTTTTGCAGCGATTACTCTCAAGATGTTCTTATTGAGACTTTTTGCCAGGTTTCCTGACACAAGTTCTGAAACTGGAGTGGTGGTAAAGTTATTTATATATTTTAATTGTTAAAAAATTGACGAAAAGATATATTTGAAAAATAAGCCTTGAGGCACGTCGGTGATGTATGTATGTATCAAACTTACTTAATGTCGCTTGAAAATGTGTACCTTTCAGATAGTTTTAACCTCTCACGATCTTTTTCTATGAATGGGCAGGCCATTTTCCAAGAGAACTGATTGGTCAGGAGGTGGAGCCTTTCGTTCAGCATAAGTTACCATGGTGATTTACCCCGGTAAGAAGTGAACCAGCGTCGTAGGACGGAAAACCCAGGGTTATCCCTGAAGTTACCTCGATAAGAGAAAATCCAGCTTCGTAGTACAGGCCTCTGGTCTGGCCCATGGACTTAATTCAACAGGGCTTTCGCACTGCTTAGCGCTAGGGCCCTAATAACAATAATAATAATAATTAGGGCCGGGACTTTAACGCGTTAATTAAGATTAATTAATTACACAATAATTAACGCGTTAAAAAAATTGACACATTTTAATCACACTTATTTTTGCACTGCGGAACGTTTCTCACTGGATGAGTTTCAGGCGGATCGATTATACTGGAGCACCAACTAGCGTAGTTCAGACAACAAAAAACCACAGTGAACATGAACAAAGTAGCTGATGAGACCTCTTTGGTTGGCCCCGTGGATGGGAAATCTGTTACAAAAAACGAACGGATGGAAGTGTCGATAAGAGCATGGTTGTGTGCAAGCTATGCAACAAGGAATTCGTATATCACCGCAGCACATCGAGCCTCAAGTATCACCTCAATGCAAAACATATAGCAGCTAGCATGGACGCTAGTGTGGTAGCTAGCTAATTTCTGAAATGTACTATATTTCTAAATATGCTATTGCTACACTTAATGGCAAAAATTGCACTGGTCTGTTGGACTTGAACAAAAATAAACAATATTTTGTTGCTTAAGCTTATGTATTCAGTCATTATTCAATGGTATACTAAAAATCCATGTGAAAAAAATTACTTCTCACTGTTCTCAGGTCAATTATTTATATGCGGTTAAAATGCGATTAATTTCGATTAATTAATTACAAAGCCTCTAATTAATTAGATTCATTTTTTTAATCGAGTCCCGGCCCTAATAATAATACTAAGTAGAAGAAGAAGATTGCTATTGTTATAGTGATATCATGATCATCATCATCATCTTTATTACTGTTATGAATGCTGTAAAGGCCAGACTGCTTAGGATGAGGATTAGGAAAGGATTATTATTATTAAAGAGAATACTAATTGTAATATTGCGCATTTGATAAGACAATGATTATGAGACTGATTCATATTATTATTATATAGATAAGCCCAGGATGTATCCTGTTACATATTGTTTCATTGTATACTGTGTAGCAGAACCATCCTATTGGCGTATTAATGTTGTAATTGCACATGTGTAAATGCGAACATCTCTCTCTCGATCAAATGACAAGACTTACCATTTCTGCTCTGTGATGGTGCAGGTATTTAATAAATATCAAGGAAAGACACACACCAGCTGTGACAAACAACATCAGTACTGATGTTTCTGCTCCATTCCGGATACATTCAGTCACACCTGAACGACATTATTGTAAGATTAAGAGTTACAAAGACATTAATCTAACACTTTTCAGGTCTTCCTAAGTCACATAAATAGCTGATTTCTCATTGACATTTAAAATGTATTGTGTTATAGATGCATAATAATAGAAGTGACAGGAAAAATAAATGAAAGTTGATTTCTGATGTTGGAGAGCTCTATGTGTGCGCATTTCTGCTGACTCAAGACATGTTAACTGTGGTGATTGTACTTTATGCACATTTCATAATGGACTGATCCATGAGGAGAAAAGCCTGAAACACCGGACAGTGCTCATCTCACTGTTAAGCACCATAATTATCCTCCCTCTGATGCTCTATGTCAAGTTCTTCTCTTTTGAAATAAAATAACAGTTCTGAAGGCCAGAAATTTGCAGGGCTTGTCTCAAAAGCGTTCAGGGCTGACGCAGTGGCAACACTCAGGACCTACAGGACAGAAACAAAGCTTTGGCACTGTGCTCATTGTTGATGTCTACATTGTTGCTGTTGACATGAACACAATTGAGACGCTGGAGGTTTTCTGTGAATGATAAACACTCAGTGTGTTTGGAGTTATTTTTACACTGAATATTGAGGGGACCATGTCAGGATCCCTGTGTTTTCCTTCTGTTCCCTCCCCTTTTGAGGGAGTGTTTTTTGTTTAGTTTTCCTGGACCCCAGTGGAGGTTGGCCTCGAGCTGGGCGGAGTCGGATTTCTCCTCAGCATCTGCACACTTGCCTTCTATCAGCAATCAAGCCACCACTCACAGTATTTAAGGACCGGTCTTTCACTCCATTCCTCGCCAGATCGTCAGTTTACCCATGTGGTATTGTGCCATGGCTCCTTCTAATTCTAGAAGTCTTTTGCTGTTTCCTTCCATTTGCTTACCTGTCTGTGTGCAGAATCCCGGTCTTCAGCCACCATCCTGCCTCACTCCTGGATCCCTGCTCTCAGTGGCCTCCACGGACCCCCCTGAACCTCAGCTCAGAACCACTACTGGACAATATTCCATTCGTCTACCTGGCTTCCTCCGCTCCGGATTCCCTCTGCCTTTGACCTCTGTGCCCAGAAATAAACCTGGTTTGTGAGAACTATCTGAGTCAGTGTTCTGCATTTTTTGGGTCTAAATTCAAGGCATTATGACAGAACGATCTGGCCAACAGTCCGACCCAGCAAGCACTGAATCCGTTCCCCAGGTTCATCAGGCTCTTTCACACCAAAGCTCCAGGATCGGTCTTCATGACCAGTACATTCGGGCACTGTTTGAACATAACCAATCACTGAGCCACCAGTTATCAGAACTCACCTCCCAAGTCTATGCTTTAGTTTCTGTTCAAGCCTCTTCTCCTTTATCTGCTTCTATTCTTCCCTCAGAGACTGCACCCCCAGGACCACAGGACTCCAGAGTTCATTTCATTTAATGACACCTCATATGAACTGTTCCTGAATAAGTTCAAGGCAGTTTTTGATCACCCAGACTACCAATACAATGCCTCTCAACATTTAATGAGTTTGTCCCAGGGTCAACGCGCAGTGGCTGATTATACCATAGAGTTCTGGACCCTGGCAGCAGAGGTGAACTGGACCGAGGAAGCCCTCATGGCTGCATTCACAAAGGGTTTGAGTGACCAATTAAAGATGAATAAGTATCTCGTGATGAACCTAATAACTTGACTTCCTTGATCGCCTTGTCTAATAACAACCGTCTACGCTCCAGGAAACGAGAAGAGAATTCAGCCCAAACTCCCAGACCACCCACACTGCCACCTCCCTTGGTGCTCCTCTCCCCTCCAGCCGTCTCTATAACCTCTCCAAACCTGAGCAGGGAGCTATGGAAACATATATTGATGATTCCTTGGCAGCAGGTATCATCCGTCCTTCATCTTCACCTCTGGGGGCAGGGTTTTTCTTTGTGGAAAAGAAAGATACCACCTTAAGACCATGTATCGATTTCCGTGGTCTTAACAACATAACTGTCAAAAATAAGTACCCACTGCCTCTGATTGATTCTGCTTTCACACCACTCCAAGGGGCAACCAGTTTCACTAAGCTTGATCTGTGCAACGCCGATCATCTAGTGAGAATCAGGGAGGGGGATGAGTGGAAGACGGCCTTCAACACACATCTGGGGCACTTTGAATATTTGGTAATGCCTTTTGGGCTCATTAATGCCCCAGCTGTCTTCCAGGCTCTCATCAATGATGTCCTCAGGGATTTTCTGAATCATTTTGTTTTTGTGTATCTTGATGATATACAAATTTTTTCCCAGTCCCCAGAGGAGCATCGGCAGCATGTCCGGGCTGTTCTCCAGAGGCTTTTTTTGCAGAGAAGTGCAATTTCCATGCCAAGAGAGTCAGTTCTCCAGCACATCTCCCCCTGCTCTCAGTGGCCTCCACGGACCCCCCTGAACCTCAGCTCAGAATCACTACTTGACAATATTCCATTCTTCTACCTGGCTTCCTCCGCTCCGGATTCCCTCTGCCTTTGACCTCTGTGCCCAGAAATAAACCTGGTTTGTGAGAACTATCTGAGTCAGTGTTTTGCATTCTTTGGGTCTAAATTCAAGGCATTATCACAGAACAAATATTATGGATATATTTGGACTAGCCCCTTCCACAACAGCTGCCTCCTGCTTTGCTTTCCGCTGGTCTGTGTCCTAGTAGGATGCCAGGTTTGTGCACATTGCACTAGAAATCACTCAGTCATGTTTAAATAATATTAAGTAACTTCTCAGTATCTAGAAGTATTGGGGAAAATGCAAATATTTAATAACAAAAAAGTCAAATCATTTTGACAAATTTGTCTCAAGTTTCAAGTCATGAATACCAAGTCAAAGTCAAACATCCATGTTTATGAAGCAAGTGTCAAGTCCTCAAATTTTGAGTCCAGCTGAGTCAAGTCATTTGACTCAAGACCCCAACCTCTGCCAACCAGTGCCACTTTTGGCCAGGGATACTACATCAACAACTGACCAATGTTTGCTGGTTCAACTACACAGTATACCACAGGACAGGAATTCAGACAGTACAGTATACTGATGAAGCAATACAGTTTATAACACATTAATATCGAACTGAGAACAAAATATCAGTATGTACACTAGTCAGAAGTTTGATACTCACAGGCCACCAGGTCATTGAGCGGCCGGCTAAGAAGTAACCTCCCACAGTGCTGCGATTGGTTCGCATGGATGACTGAAAAGACAGACATTAGGATTAAAAACAACACTGAAAATGGATGTGTTCTCATATGCAATATCACACATTTACAATAAAATTTAAGTTTACATTTCCACATTGGATCAACCAGTGGCTAGCTGTCAAGACCCACTAGGCCTTCACAAAGGGCCAAAGATAATCAGAATCTAATTTTAGATTCATTTCTTGCCATGTTATATTTCTATCTAACTGTAAAGGAAGGAATCTCTGTCTGTCTCTATGTGTGTCCTTTGCATATTTCAACAATTATTCATCTGATCGACTTCAGGTGTACTGCTGGGGACCCAGAGTCCAGTGTGAAGTTTTTTGGAGCAGTTCTTGAGTAATAAAAATCCCTCATAAACAACAGCACCACTCACACACTCCAGCAACTAGGGCTGAACGATTTTAGGAAAAGATCTAATTGCGATTTTTCTGGCAGATATTGCGATTTCGATTTGATTCACAATTTCCTTCAAATCAAGCTTCAGTGCAATATTTAAAATGTACAGTAACATTAAATGCTATTACTCTAATGCAAGGATGAAAACTGAAGTTAAAAATTGCTTCCAAATGTATTTATTCAGAAACATGCATGTACATTCTGTAAAGTCCTTGACCAACGGCAGTTATTACAAATGAAGAACTAAAAGAGCCATCTTTGACTGTCTTAACTTTAAAAAGTAGTGCAAAAAAATGAAAATAATTACAAAACTTTTTTTTTTAAAACCCAATGTGGGGACTTCCGGTTAGCGAGCAAATGGAGTAGACGTGTGGCGCGAGTGCTCCCGTGAACATTGAACTTTTTAAACCACTCAGCCCTCCAACTTTCATGCCAAACGGAATCCCCTTTTCTTTTTTACTTTTTCTCTCTTTGTTTCGCCTAAACAAGTCCTGTTACCTCTGAAATGGCTGCGAAAGGCGGCAAGTCAAGCAAAAAAGAAGATGCTAGCGCTAGCTTAACGCTAGCAGCTATCACCAAGCTGCTCGAGGAACATCGTGCAGTGTTAGCCACTGAGTTCAAAACATCATTCAGTCGGCTAGACCCGAAACTTGAACAAACGCGGCTTGCAGTGGAGGACCATGGCCAACGTGTTTCGTCTCTCGAACTCGCTACAGAAGACCTCAGTCAACGAGTCGTAGACCTCGAGGGCATTTGCTCGACTCTACGTGATGATAATACTCGGCTAAAGGCTAAAGTTACCGACCTGGAGAGCCGAAGCAGGAGGCAGAACATATGTATCCTAGGTCTACCGGAGTCCATTGAAAGCGGATCTCCTACCGAGTTCTTCTCGAAGCTGCTGTGCGAAATGTTTGGGAATAACACACTGCCCTCACCACCAGAAATCGATAGAGCCCATCGCTCTCTAGCATCCAAGCCGGCCCCCGGACAGCGACCACGGCCAGTCATCCTCCGCCTACACCGGTACCAGACGAAGGATCTTCTCATCAAAGAGGCACGGCGAAGAGGGAAACTTGATTATCACGGCCAGCCGGTTCGCGTTGTAGAGGACTACAGCCTTGAAGTTCTCAGTCAGCGAGCAGTATACAGCGGAGTAATGGCAGAACTTTATAAACTGGGTCTGAAGCCTGCTCTCCTCTACCCCGCCTGGCTCCGTCTCACACTGTCTGGTGGGGAGAGAAAGTGGATCAGCTCCATGGACGAGGCGCAGAAATACATCGAGACCCTCCGCAAGTCTCCGAGGCCGCCATAATAGGACTGTTGAACAACTCACTACCGTTTGCAGCCCTGCCATTCTGCAGGTTCAGTGCCATTTCAGCTGGCGTTGTTTGTTTACACGGGTGAGCATGTTTACCCACCCGGTTCGTACGTGAGTATCTACTCCCCGCTGCCCTTTGCTGACAACTGTTACCGATAATTTTTCAATTTTGCAAACTAATACTGTGCTGTTTGGACACCCTGTATTGACAATGTGCTTGAAACTTGATTTATTCTGATTCTGCTATCACATCCACCTTTTGAGAGCACCATATCTAATTTAACCTGACTTGGCAAGTTCTAAAAATGCCAGCATAATACATTTTTCCACTCTATCTGCAAGCTCTGTATTGATTTTGGTTAACAATTTTAATACTACATTATTTAGGCCAGGAATTTATATCTGTCTCTTTTGTTATCATATTTCAGAGCTCAAATCAGGGTGTCAAAGTTCTATTTTGAAAAGGGAATTCCTTTTTTTTAATTATTATTTATTAATATTATTATTATTTTTTTATTTATTTTTATTTTTATTTTTTACGTTTTTATTTATTTATTTTGTATTTTTCTCTTAAATATACATGTTGGTTTTGAGGTGCTAAGTCCATGTATGTTCACGATAAAGGAGCAATAGTTAGTTTAGTGCGAGTTAGGAAGATGTGTCATTGTATAATGTTGGTTCTGAAGAGCTTGCTTTTTTTTCTAGCAGCTGTCTTGGTTGGGGTGGGTGGGTTGGGGGGTTATATCATTGCCAGAAACGTTTTGACATTTCCTATGAAACTAACACTTTGCACTAGTCACATTCATCTTTTTTCAGTTTTTTGCCTAGGTCACTGTTCTTACATCCTAATTTTCCACGTCAAATGGTATGAGTAGACATTTGAATCTGGCGAGCTGGAACGTTAAGGGCCTAAATCACCCTGTTAAACGAAGAAAGGTCTTCTCACATATAAAACAACTTCAAACAGAAATAGCCTTTCTACAAGAAACCCATATTCGTAGTTCAGACAATAGCCGTCTACTTTCAGGATGGTTGGGGCAGGGATTCCACTCCTCATTTCAGGCCAAAGCCCGAGGAGTTTCGATCCTTATCAGTCAGGATGTATCATTTGAACTGCATAATGTGACCTCCGACAAATTTGGTCGATATGTGATTATCTCTGGCAAATTATTCAACACACCAGTCGTACTTGTAAACGTTTACGCCCCAAATATAGATGACGTAGTCTTCTTTGAACGAGTGTTCTCCCTACTCCCAGATCTTAATACATATTCTCTTATACTTGGTGGCGACCATAGGCGCCGACTTTTGTTTTTGCCCGTGGGTGCTCGCGGTTCCCAACTGGGGGTCGCGACCCATAAATTGCATAATAACGTTTCATATAGTCCTATTTATTTTCCCTGTGCATATCGCATCAATATTTTACAATAAAATAACCTATTTAAATTTAAATCGAAAATGGAATTACACGGCAAACGCTTGACGCGACACAACCGATGGCACTTATGACCAAAACTATTTCCCGGGATTAAAACACGGTAAAGCAGTCAAGCTGAGCTTTGTAATATGACAAATCAATCTGTAGCCAGCCTAGTACATGTGTTGTAGTGTGGTAATATCACTTTGCTAAAAGATCTAGCCTACATTTTATCAAGGGTGGTGCTTTTATCCCTGCATTGAGTTTGGATAGGCTGCTAACGGATGGGTGCGCGCGCCATCTCCATTGGCACTTTTAATCTGACTCCCCTCCTCCAAATTTTCGACACTCAAAGGTTTCAGACATCATGAAAATATTTCTATTAACTGGTTTAGAGTTAGACTAAAATAATGTCCAGGACAATGAGCGAACAGAACGCACAGAGGCGAAACGTTGTTCGCTCTGAATAAAGGAGCATAAAGTCAAACAAGTGCTTTCCATTTGAAACGTTTATTTACCTCTTATTGCAAGGCGAGTAGCCTCACTTTGGCACTGTCAACGTGAGTCCTAGGCATTGCATTTTTTTTAACTGAGTAGCTTAATTTATTTAGCTGAGTAACCATGAAGTTGTATCAGGAAATTCAACAGGTAAAACAACAGGCTGATACTGAACGCTGGTTGATTGCAATCAAACAAGTTAAACACAATCACATTACCCAAGATAACTGATTCCATTCATAAACTAGGCTAAATCAGTTGATTTAGACAGGTCTTGCTACTGGTTGTAGCCTATAACAGATTTAAACATGAGTGCGTTTGAAACGCTTCACAAAAATAGCCTATCTTTAACAGATGAGATGACAATAAAATAAAATAAATCAAGAGTGAAAATCATTAGGCTACATTACATTATCATAGCCTACATTTCATTGCATTCGTGAGACGCTTTATAACCAAAAATTAGAAGTAAGGAACTGAGAACGATGTTGCTGTAAGATTTAGAATGGTCATAACTTCTGGAATCGTGTCCCAAAGCTGATCTGCTGCATAGCACCACACTGCGGTTTGACAGGTGTTTCCAACAAGTTTTTCTGCTGAAATCTTAAAGACATTTTTGGTGTGTACCTGTACAGCAGCTGCTTCGTTGGGCAGGAGAGTGGTAGCGTGTGTGTGTGGGTGTGTCCGTGTGTGCGCGCGTGTATCAGGGCAGTGATCCGCACCCTTGGCACAGGTCCAAAACCTGTCTTGGCTTCTTATTCAGTTCTTGATGAGAAATGTGTTGCCCCTGGACGCAGTGCGTTTTATGAACTGGTTCGCAATTGTTTCCAGGTCTATGTTTCTCGACAGCGTCTTGTGACAGTTCAGTAGCGCAACATGGTTCAGCCTTGCTTGACCCATCGTGGAGCGCAGGTAGGTCTTCAAACGCCGCAGGCCAGAAAATGACCGCTCTGTAGTGCACGATGTTACTGGCACAGTCAGGGCAAGTTTCACAAGTTTTGTGACCTCCGGCAATAGCGCTCGCAAGCTCTCACCAGAGTCCCCTTTGAGAAAGTCCACAACATCCTGAAACGTTGCCAAGCATACTCCTCTCTGCTTCGCAATGTCCATGCACATGTCACGGTGCAGGGTGAGTCGGCTTGCATCCAAGTCATCCTGGTAAAACTGCATGATGGCGTTGCAGTCGCTTTTACCCGTGACAAATTCTTCAACGTCTTGCATGTGTTTGAATGCTGCTGGACTAAATCTGCAATCTAGGGCTGCTGATGCTGTGTCGATAACCTGGACATGTCGGTATAGCTCGTCAGGTGTCTGGAAGTTGCGCGCCGGCCCAACTGCGTTTTCCAACCAGCGGGGAATTTTTCTTGGTCGGGGCAAAACTGGGCTTTCCAAACCCATGTCATCTGCTGCTGCAGTGGTGTTTTCCCAAAATTCACCGAATGCTTCCCGAATGGCCTTTAGGTCGCCTCTCAGTGTGTTGATCATTTCTCGTGCGCTCTGTGTGTGTAGCTGGCGCTTTTGGAGAGCGACGTTGACCGCCTCCACGCGAGAGAAGAAAGTGAGCATGGACCTCAAAGAAAAGAAAGTGCCAAACTTCTGTAAATTCACGAGCAGGCCACTAGCTTTACCCCCTGCGTCACCTTTTTCATTTGCGCTCATATCCTCCAGAAAGTCCATTAGAGCACTGTAGTTTGTGGCAATGGATTGTAATGAGGCCGCCCTCACAGTCCAGCGAGTGGGACAGAGGGGTCTCAACTGTGGTGCCTCTGTGCCTTGAAACTCCTTGAACCACGCGAGTCGCTTGGGGGAATTTCTGATGAGTGTGGTCAATTCGCGGATGAGGGACATGAAGTTTCGACATGCTGGGATACTTTGGGCGACGTCATGTACAATTAAATTCATCAAATGTGCGGTGCAATGCACATACTGCGCCCGGGGCTCCTGCTCCAACACGCGCGCTTGCAACCCAAATTTCACTCCAGCCATATTCGACGCACCGTCATAGCATTGCCCTCTGCACTTGTTAAGAGGCAATGCGAATCTCGCTAATGCATCTTTAAGCAGCTGAAATAGCGCGTCTGCTGTTGTAGATGAAGTTGCATAAAATCCGACAAAGTATTCCTCTGGCTCCAGGTCATCGGAAACAATGCAGAAGCAGATAGACACCTGCTCTCTCACGGAAATGTCAGCTGTTTCATCCATAATTACGGAATAAAAATTGGACTTGATTTCCCCCAGCAGGGTTCTCAGCAAATCGTGTGCCATGATCTCGGTCATTTCATTTAAAATGTCATGCGAGAGCCACTTGTGCTCTGTGCGCCCTAGCCATGACCTTAACTCGGGGATGTCTCTGGCACGTAATTTCAGCAGCTGGAAGACGTTAGAGTCTTCATCAGTCTTGCCTCGGATGGCCAAACCTTGGCATGAGAGATATTGGATGGAGGATAGAATGGCCAATAATGCGGTTCTTGCTTCTGACATTTGTTTTATTTTGCCTTGGGACATTGACGCAGCCACATTCACACCTTTGTCCCTGGCAGCAGTAGCATTAACTGCAGCCCTGTGTATAGGTGACTTTTCGTGGGTACCAAATCTCTCCAGTGCTTTAGCCCATCCGGAAAACCCATCCCTCACAAAAGCTCTGAACGACTCTTGGTCATGTGCTGAGGATGGGAGAGGGGCACCCATGGTTTTTGCCTCTGTGCAAACTTTACAAAATGCCTTCTGTTTTGCTGCATCGTACAGTAGCCACGGAAATTTGCTTTTCCAACTAGCTTGAAAACTCCGACCTTTTGCTGATGTTTTAGTGCTGACTGTGGGCGCACTGCTGTCGTTCTCCTCTAATCTGGACGAAGATGGACTTGAAGAAGTAGATGGTTGATCGGCAGGTGGTTTTATTATTCAAAGAAATCTTTCCATTTCGCAGGCTAAATTGCTGAAGAGTAGGCTACTGCTAAGTTCAGTCAAAAATATTCAAATTCTTTTGACTGACAGAATAATAACCAATCAGTGTCTGGCCTCTCTCGCTTCAGCATCATCGTCCAATCACGGCCCACTGTTTGGGAGCCCCATGTCACTCAAGCATAATTTCTCTCCCTGCCGATCGTTGATCGTTACAAACTATGTTCTTCGTCTTTGATGCTGCTTCACCATTCCTTCTATCGGGTTCTTGTCTGTTCATATGCAATGTTGCCAAACCTCATGCACAAAACAATTTTAATAAAAAGTCAATAGAAAAAACATGTGTATTGGCAATTTGGCATCTAGATTTTGTTGTCCAGAACAGTTGTAAGCGCTTGTTGTCATAGAAACGAAGGCAGCAGGAAGAAGTCTCAGATTTTCTCGGCTGTCTCATCCCATCATGCACTACAGCTTAGCATTATTATTTTTTTTAGTCAATGTTTTTTATTGTAATTTCAGACAAATACACAAATACAGTTAACACTTAGGACAAAAAACTCCACAAACAAACAAACAACAATAATAATAATAATAATAAAAATAAAAATAAAATCATACATTACACAGAAAAAGTCCACATAGTAGTAGTCATCTTGTACAACCGCTATTCAGAGCCAAGGTGCATTGTAAGTTGTTCCACATGTGAGATAAAAGGTTGCCATACAACATCAAACTTCCTCATTGATCCATTCAGTGTGTATCTGATTTTTTCTACTTTAAGAAAAAACATGACATCACAGATCCATCTGCCAAAAGAAGGGGGCTTGTCATTCTTCCAATTTAAAAGAATGAGTCGCCGAGCTAAAAGGGAGGAATAGGCTATACAGTTTAGTTGTGACTTTTGCAACAGTAAGTCCTCTGATGGAATGCCAAAAAGTCCAATGAAAGGACAGGGGTCAACAGTTGAACCTGAAATTGCAGAGTATACTTCAAATATTGAGGACCAAAAAGCTGTTAAACTAGAACATGACCAAAATGTATGGTACAAAGTGGCAGGTGCCTGCTTACATCTGTTACAATTAGGGTCAACCCCTGGAAATATTTTAGATAGTTTAACCTTGGACATATGAAGCCTATGTACAATCTTAAACTGAATAAGACTATGCCTTGCACAAATGGAGGAAGAGTGAATTCTTTGAATGATGTCAGACCATTGACTTTCGGTTATGTCGGCATCCATATCCTTTTCCCAGTTTTCTTTTATTATAGATAATGAGCAACCTTCCATTTCAAATATCGCTGCATATAACCTTGACACTGTTCCCTTCGCCTCAGGTGGGATTTCAAGGACAGAATCAAGTGAAGATTTTGGTGGGAGTGAGGGAAATGGAGTGATGTGATTCTGTATAAAATGTCTGACTTGTAGGTATCTGAAAAAGTTACTAGTTGGTAAGGAAAACTCCTGTCTAACCTGATCAAATGACATGAAAACACCATCCTTATATAGCATCTTGATATTTAAGACTCCATTTTTAACCCACCTTGTAAAGGTATTATCTAAAGAGGCTGGGAATAGGTGGTTGGCTGTAATAGGGGAATAAACTGACATAGAAACTAGCCCATAACGTTTTCGGAACCGAGACCAGATTTTTAAGGAGTGAAGAACTACTGGGTTCTGACAAGACCGGGGCGAAGGTAGGGGAAGAGATGAACACAAAAGAGCTGAAAGTGAGATTGGACTGCAAGAACTAGACTCAATTTGTAACCAACCAGGCAGATCCAGGGTTGATATATCCCACCGCCAGCACAATAAGCTTTTGATATTAGCAGCCCAGTAATATATTTGAAAATTTGGTAGAGCCATCCCGCCCTGTATTTTAGGTCTTTGTAAAAACAATTTCCTGATCCTAGGTGTTTTGTTATTCCAAATAAAAGATGAAATAAGACTATCAAGCTTTGTAAAGAAAGTTTTTGTAAGGAAATATGGGATGCACTGAAACAAAAACAAGAATTTGGGAAGGATATTCATTTTAATTATACTGATTCGCCCAGCCAAAGACAAGGGCATTGTGGACCAGCGGGTGAGATCCTGTTTGGTACGCTCTATGAGTGGGGTAAAATTGGCCTTCAGAAGCTGAGAGTGTGACTTTGTTACACACACACCAAGATAATTAAATCTATTATTAGTCACTTTGAAAGGTAATAAATGAAGTGAAGTCTGAGTGGCAACTGTAGTAATTGGTAAGAGCTCACTTTTTCCAAGGTTGAGCTTGTACCCTGAAAAACTGCCAAAGTCTTTAAGGATATTGATAATATGTGGAATAGATACAAGTGGGTCAGATATATAAAGAAGGACATCGTCAGCATACAGTGAAATTTTGTGTTCCTGATTTGCTCTGAAAATCCCTTTGATATCTGTACACTGCCTGATGAAGGTTGCAAGAGGCTCCATTACCAGAGCAAAAAGTAGAGGAGAGAGCGGACAACCCTGTCTAGTCCCGCGCTGAAGAGGAAAGTATGGGGAATAGGTGTCATTAGTTCTGACAGAAGCCAGAGGTGAAGTGTACAACAATCTGACCCAAGAAATAAAAGTTTCTCCAAACCCAAACCGCTTCAGAACATAAAACAAATAATTCCACTCGATGCGGTCAAAAGCCTTCTCGGCGTCCAAAGCTAGAAGTGCTTCTTGGTGCTGAGAGGTGGATGACGTGTAAAGGATATTGAATACACGCCTGACATTAAAAAATAAATGTCTGTTTTTTATAAATCCACTTTGGTCAGATGACACAATGGTGGGCAAAACCGATTCAAGACGGAGAGCCAGCACTTTAGCCAGTATCTTCACATCTACATTGAGAAGACTTATTGGGCGGTAAGAGGAACAATCGTGGGGGTTCTTGTCTTTCTTAAGAAGAAGGGATATAGATGCCTGGCGTAGAGTTGGTGGAAGACATTGAGAATCTAGACTATCATCAAACACAGCTTTGAGTAAGGGGGCTAACTTTGCTGAGCACTTCTTATAAAATTCTGTAGGAAAGCCATCAGGGCCTGGACATTTCCCACTCTGCATACATGCAATGGCTTTGGTTATCTCTTCTAAAGAAACAGGGCTATCCAAAGATTCCCTTAGCTTTTCATCCACAGTAGGGATAGCCAGGTCTCTGAAAAAAGTATCCATTAGACTCAGATCAGTGGGAGGTTCAGATGTATACAAATTAGAGTAAAAGTTACAAAACTGTTGATTGATGTCTGTTGGGTCCGATAATAATCCTGACTCAGAGTCAATTTGATCAATGACATGACTAGTGGAAGTATGTCGCAGACTATAAGCAAGGCCTCTGCTGGGTTTCTCTCCATATTCATATGACATATGTCTAGATTTTAACATAGCCCGTTCTGCCTGTCCAGTTGAAAGCATGTCAAATTCAGCCTGGTGCAACATTCTTTGTTTATAAAGCTCTGGGGTTGGGGCGGAAGCATACGCTTTGTCCACCTCAGAGATGAGTTCAGAAAGTTCTGTTTGTCTGGCTATTCGTGCTTTGTGGATACTGCCATTGAAGGAGATGATTATCCCCCTCAGGTAGGCCTTAAGGGTCTCCCAGAGCAATGAAGGGGAGGTCTCATCATTTGAGTTGGTTTCTAAGAATATGTCTATGTAAGTATTAACAAAGGCAATAAATGACTCGTCAGACAAAAGGAGTGGATTGAGCCTCCATCTGAATCTGTTAGGTCTATGGATGGGGAGAGTCAAAACTAATGTAACAGGGGCATGATCAGATATCACTATACTATTATAATCACAGGCATTTACCAGGGGCAGTAGAGTTTTATGTATGAAGAAATAATCTATGCGTGAATAGGTGTGGTGCACAGGTGAAAAAAAAGAAAATTCCTTCTTTGTAGGGTAAAGGTATCTCCATGGGTCAGACATTGCACAACATTGTAAAAAGTCCTCTATGCATTCTGCCGTTTTTGATCTAGTGACTATGCGAGTGGAAAATCTATCCAATAAGGGATTGATTACACAGTTACAATCACCAGCTAATATGAGTTGATGAGTGTCTAAGTACGGTATACTTGACAGGAAGTTACTCATAAATTTAGAATCATCCCAATTTGGGGCATAAACACAAGCTAATGTCACAGGCAGACTATGGAGTTTACCAACCACAATAACAAAACGGCCATTAGGGTCTGATTTGGTTTCAGACAATACGAATGGTACTGATTTATTAATCAGAATCCCAGCACCCCTGGCCTTACCCTGAAATGTGGAATGGTATACCTGTCCCACCCAGCCTCTCTTCAGGCCAATATAGCCAGACCCACATAAATGAGTCTCAGTGAGGAAAGCTATGTCAGTTTTCAAGAGTTTAAGGTGAGCAAGGACTTTGGTGCGTTTAATAGGATGGTTAAGTCCTTTCACGTTCCAATTGGTAAACTTTATTGGCTGCCCACTCCCCCTATAGGGTGTATTTGAATTAGCCATATTTGGAAATGTAGATATTGAAGTATGGCAATCTATGTTGTAACAGATGACATCTATGACTCAGGGAACAGTAATAATCAAAGTTAAGTGCAACCACAAGTGGACAAAGTGAAAAGAAAAATAACAGAAAAAACAAAAAAGACACTTACCCCCCACCCCCCAGCACTATCCCAAACAAAGTGCATAAGCCCCAAGAGAAACATGCTCAAAATCACTAGCTTGGGTCTTAACCTAAACAGACCCAAAGCTCAGCAAGCAATCAAATAAAAATATAGCAGGGCAAAATACCATGCACACAGCATAATCAAATGGGTAAAAAAAAAAAAAAAACTCAGGTAGTGTAATAACAGCTAAGCCGTGCAATAGCCTACAGTTACCCCCAAGTCCAATGTTTAGACTACAAAGTGCAGCCTTGCATTTTTATCTTCCTTTTACGCTCAAAACAAATAAAAACATTTTTAGGAAAAAAAAAAATAAAAAATGAACCCGAATAACTCAAAGTCGAGTTGACTCACTATAATGTGTTATGTCCACAATGTACCTGATCATGATGATGGGAGGATGTTATCCTTTATATAGGATACTGCCAGTTCAGGATTAGTGAAAGATTTCTCCTCACCTTTGAACGTGACACGAAATATGGCTGGAAAACGTAGACCAAACTTGACATCCTTGTTACCTTTAAGGAGCTGCTTCGCCTCGGCAAACGCAGCTCGCTTCTTGGCTACTTCTGGTGCAAAATCGGGAAAGATGTGCACACGCTTCTCCTTGTAGAACAGCTGCTTCTTTTGACTTGAAATGCGGAGGATGCGATCCTTCACGTCCCCATGGTGTACTCGAATTATGAACGGCCTTGGCCTCTCACCGTCTAGAGGTTTTGGTGCCAGCGAACGATGGCCACGGTCAAGGCGTGGTGTGTCTTCCAGGTCCAATATCTCCTTCAATGCAGCCGCACAGAATTGTCGCGGGTTGTTCTCCTCTTTACCCTCCTCTATTCCAATTAGGCGTATATTCTGACGACGGCTACGGCCTTCCAAGTCCAAACACTTCTCTGTCAAGCCACACACTTCTGACTGCAATCTTTTCACTGTAGTTTCGAGGGTCATGACAGTTGAGCTCCACTCTGTGGCAGACTGCTCCAGGTCATCAATGCGTTTGGTGTTCTGAGAGTTAGCAGACTGTAGAGAGCTGACGGTGGTATGTAACTCTTGGCGAATGGAAGCTATTTCTTGACTAAGGGCAGCCGTCTGAGTATCCATTTTTGTTCCCAGCAATTCAATCGCCGACATAATTTTCTCGACAGATTCCGAAGAATTTAGTGGTGCTGCATCATCTTCAGTGGGAGGGCTGGCACCCTTCTTGCTAGTCGAGGACTTGTGCGTGCGATTAGCCATTGTTTTTAAACTGAACAAAATGACCTGCAGAAGCGTTATATCTTCGTGTAAGTGACTCGACTAACGTTATAAGAGTTTAGGAAGATGAATTTCTATATTTATTTGTATTCTGCACGCTAAGAAAAATGATTAAATTAAAAGTTGCATGCAGAGCTCAGGACCTCGCAGCCTCACATGTCGAACGTCAGCCGGAAGTCACAGCTTAGCATTATTACTAATATTATAAATATTTAAACATTTCTTTGATGGACGTAATTAAATATGCCTAAAATGAACCTCAGAATTCATCTCAAAACACAACATTACAAATATAATGCTTGTTTGTATGGATTGTGCTCCTTTATTAAGTAAATGACTACACTTCTCTGCGCACCGTTATGCAAACATATTTTAAATAGAGCGCTATATATCCCAATCGGACGTCTATAATAATACACTTATTATAGACAACGGTAGGAGTTACAGTGTTTTAACAGAGAAACCGCTAGTCTCGTCCGAAGTACGTGTTTGATTAAAAAAAAAAAGTCAGCTGGATCCTGTGGGTGCTCATGAATTCCCGTGGGTGCCCGGGCCCCGGAGCACCCACAGTTTCGGCGCCTATGGTGGCGACTTTAACTGTTGGCTTGACCCGGTTTTGGACCGATCCTCTACGAACCCCGGCACAACGAGTAAGTCAGCCCGTTTTATTCAGGCTTTTCTTTCTGACTATGGTGTCTGCGATGTGTGGCGCTCTCTACATCCTTGCGATAGAGAATACTCTTTTTTTTCATAAGTTCATCACACATACTCAAGGATTGACTATTTTTTTATTGATAATAAATTGATTCCTGTAGTTCACTCCTGTGTTTATCAGAGCATTGTCATCTCTGACCATGCTCCTATCGCCCTAACCATGTCCCTTCCTGGCCTGCCACAAGGATACAGACAGTGGCGATTCAATTCAACTTTGCTGTCTGATGATCATTTTGTTAAATTCATGGAGAAGGAAATAGCTTTCTTTCTTACTACTAATATGTCTCCAGACGTATTTAGTCTAATTGTCTGGGATTCCCCCAAGGCTTATATCCGGGGACAGATTATATTTTACACTGCGCAAGTGAGGCGGAAATCCTATAAGGAGCGATCGGATCTTGCCCACCAAATTAAAGAGATCCATAAACAATACGCTCGGACAAAATCTCCAGACCTTATCAAAAAACGATTGGAACTAAAGACCAAATACCTACATCTCATTTGTGCATGGTGTGATTGATATGTACCCACACCCATCTCATGTCTCTGTAATGGCTATCCAGCACTGCACATTTGTTATAATGAGAAAATGTTAATAAAGAGATCTTGAATTAAAAAAAACCCCAATGTTAAATAAGTAATAAGAAAAACTAAATTCAACAATTCCAATAAAGGAAAAAAGAATCTTGCTCAACAGTCTTACACTCAAGTAGGTAGGTCAAGGTCAGTCTTTTATGGCTCAAGAGAGCTAGCTTATCAACATCTATAGCAGCAGTTAAAGTACTTTATTCATCTTTTTAAGTGAAATTGAAAAGTAAAGGTAATAAAATAAAATGACCCTTCTGAAAAATATGTCAGACATTAAAACAGGTGGCTCATTCATTTATGGCTCAGCAGCACCCAAATACAGTCTATTCTGTAAACAATAGAGCATTTTCCTGAAAAATAGCAAATATCTTTTTCAAACAAAGGCTGACACCACAAGTCAGGTGAAGTGCTCCACATTTTTCAACTCTGTTACCACTTTTTCTTTACACTCCGCATACAGCTGTGGGATGGCAACCTGGTTGAAGTAGGTGCGGGAGGAAATCATATATCTGTCCAGCGTGCAGAGGAGGTTTTTAAATCCGTCTTTGATACCTTGTTAACAGAAACCATGTCCTTGGCAATGTAGTGTGTTATCGAAGTTATCTCCAGCTGCTCTTATCATATGGAGTTACACTGGCAAAGTTGCTGTAATTGTAGTAAATGGACTGTACTTAGCGCCTGTATATAGCGCATTTCTAGTCTTTTCGACCACTCAAAGCGCTTTACGCTACAACACACATTCATACACTGATGGCAGGGGCTACCATGCAGGGTGCCAACCTGCACATCAGGAGGAAGCTAACCATTTACACACATTCATACACCGTTGAATGTGTGTAAATGTCACACAGCAACAGTAGCAATTTGGGGTTAAGTGTGGACTGGAGGAGCCGGGAATCGAACCGCCAATCTTCCAATTGAAGGACGACCGCTCTACCTCCTGAGCCACAGCCGCCCTTGGCTGTGTGACCGCACAGTCACAGCTAGTCTGTTTGCTACAGTGGGCCTGATTATCAATTTCACCAGACTTTTCACCAGACTTTTTCGTCATGCACTCGTCATGCAAATGCCTGTGGTGATTTTTCAAGTGCCGGTATAAATTGGTTGTGTTTCCGCTGGATGTTGCAACTTTAGCGCGACAGGTTTTGCACAGTACCTGTTTCTGGTGCATGTCTGCAGCCTCAAACCCGAAATACTTCCAAATGACCAACGTGCTGTTTTTCTTGGGGATTAAATCCCCTTACTCCGCTTCTCGTCCATTTGAAGCCATTTCTGAATAATTACAATTAAGGAGCAGGTTAATACTGATTGGTTAGCGTGACCTGTCCACAAGTAGCATGCCGCTTCTGATTGGTGAGCTTGGCCGGATGGTAGGGAGACGGCATGTGTAAAATAGTTGACACAACAGATCCTGGGTCAGTCAGGAGCGCTGCAAAAAACGCAGCTTTGGCGATCACATGATCGCGTTGTCTGAAATCGCAATTTCGATCAGAAAACGATAAATCGTTCAGCCCTACCAGCAACCCACATTGTGATCGGAGGTGAGATAACATTTAAAGTTAAAGAGACTTAAGCTCTATTTGTAGCATCCCCGGCTAAATGATGGTCGGACTCTCAAACTGATGGTTCACAGTGTTTTATTCCTTGGACCGTATTCAATGTAAACACACCGTAAGAGCTTGTGCCCCTTATTAGCCAGGTGCTAGGGCGTTCCATGTGAGTTAGGCACACTTTGCTTGCTTTTAGCATTGAAGACACACTCTTAGCCTTGCAGACACACTTTTCCTACTGCCGGTAAAGTCCGAAGCACCTGATGTGTACGAGGTCTCGGCGAGACGCTTTCAAAATAAAAACACTGAATATCCGTCTGCTTAATATATATAAAATAAAAGCCTGGCTTTAAAGAATGTTACTAAGTAAACATAAAAACACATTTATAAAAATACTATGCTCATATTAAAGGTCATTTACACTATTATTGTCAACAAAACTTGGCATTTATGTTCAAGACTTACTGCAGGCATGTTTTGAACAGGCATTGCAGTTAATCTAACTAAAAAGCAAGGAATCTCTGTCTGTCTGCCTGTCCTTTGCATATCTCAAGAACTGTTCAACCATTCACATTGTATAACAAAAAAAAATCTCTGCCACAACTACGAATCCAAATGCCAATGTCACTGTTTAATAGCCTGTAATTGTAAAATGGGAAGTTTCTCATTCAATTTTATATTTCCAAGAATATGTAGCTGAGGGTATTTATTATGAAATCATCATTCTTATACATTACCATAGAGTCTTCCTCAATTTATATTGAGCCATGTCATCCACTAAACTAAATAAAACTTTGCAATAGGTAATGCAAAACAGATTGGCTTCATCTCAGCATCAACGGTGACCAGAGGTGGACAGAGTACACAACTTCACTACTTGAGTAAAAGTACAGATACTCCTTGTCAAATATTACTCCAATACAAGTAAAAGTAGCTTAGTCAAAATATTACTTAAGTAAAAGTACTAAAGTATTTGCTTAAAAATTTACTTAAGTAAAAGTATTTTAAAAATATCTCAGGAAGTACAGAAAAGGAAAGAAGCTTTATTGTCATTATACCTAAAAAAGATAGAAAATATGAACTGAATATCTGCAGTTAAATAGGCACTACAAGAACTTATATTGACATTTGCGGATAAACAACTTATTGGCTAGTTTACTTTATCATGCATCATAGTCACAGCCAAATATGAACCGGATAACCCACGTCAAAGACAGCAGCACCTCACTAACGCACGCTCTCTCTCTCTCTCGCTGTCTCTCTCTCTCTGTCGCACACACACACACACACACACACACACACACCTAACCCATACCTTGGACTCTTTGATATGAATTGTATAAAAAAACATGAACAGAAAGTCAACTTAATCATTCAACTGCACTGCAACAGTTTCCATATTTTTAAACCGTTTAAAAATGGCAACTATGATACTACAAGCACATACAATTACATTTAAAATGTTCATCTGAAATTTAACAAACATTTAGCTAGCTATAATTTATTCGTGGCAAGCACAACAAACAACAAACATGTTTGAGATAAGGCCACTGGTGCTCGGCGGGAGTTTCTCCATGTGTTTCTCCAGTTTCTTCCTCCATTTCTTAGTATGGCATGACGTAGTACAGGTACGGCAATACGACTAGTATAATATATACGTGAATCAGAAGAAACTGTTTATTTTCCCAGAATGTTGAAAAAAAAAAATCATCAGCTGACGTAAGCTCAAAAGTAGCGAGTAACGAGAGCATCAATAGAAATGTAGTGGAGTAAAAAGTACAACATTTGTCCTTCAAATGTAGTGGAGTGAAAGTAAAAGTATCCCACAGATATAAAACTCAAATAAAGTACAGATACTCAAAAACTGTACTTAAAGCTGCATTTTCTTAACTTTGAAGAGAGAGAGGACTTGAAGAAGTACTGTACAACTTTCAGATCCCTGCCTCTCCACTGCACTCCTGCCCTGCCTCCAAAGTCCCTCCCCCAGAGGAGGCTGACGTGCATGAGACGGCACGCGACCATGGATGTGCACGCAACAGTGTATGCTGTTGTTGGTAACGGAGGTATAGGTAGTTTTGTCCTCGCTGATTGTTGTTGCTGCGCCATTACTTTCTCTACGCTCCTGAAGCCGCTCTCGGAGATATGAGCTTGACCGAGCTGAGGAGGAAGGGGGAGGGGGCTGTGTGCGTGAGCAGTGATTGACAGCTGTCAGACACTCCATCAGACACCATCCTGGCTCTGATTGGTTCTTTTTGTCCGGTCGTGGTGGATTCTGGCAATTTGCCAATTTGGAGTAGGAGCATAGGTGGGGCTAAATGAGCCTGTTTTTTTTTTTTTACAGATTACTAGTTTCATGTAATGCTGTCTTTACATAGTGACGGTCTTAGCAAATATGACAAAAAGTTACTTTTATAAGACTTACAAACTGCAGCTTTAAGTACAGTACAGTAGTAAATTTACTTTTTTACTGTCCACCACTGACGGTGACTGAGGATCATGGGTGATGTAACCTTCCGTTATCCAAAACTTACAAAAAAAAACCTAGATTTTTTCAGAATTGAAGGAGATACAAATAATTAGGTGATGGCCTGGAGTTAGTTATTGCACTACTGAATTATCAAGGGGGACATGAAAAAAAGTGCTGAACTTTTCGAACCCAAATTGGTAATTTAGTTTAGATGGTTTAGCATATTTATTCTGAGTATGTTTTAGAATACTTTCATCGCACTTGATGATTGGGGTTTTGTAGAGTCAAAATATATATATATATTTATTTTTTATTTTTTTATTAAATGTACTCTCATGTGGGTATTTATACAATTATTTACACAGTATCACCTGTACATAGGTCTTAAGATATATTTAAGGTGTTCATGTAAAATGATTTGAGCCACTTCCAGGTCTTACCCAGATTCCAACCACCATGACAAAGATTAAGTAGACAACAACCACGGCGATGTCAGCAGTTTCTACACCAAGACCTGTGCTGCGAGGTGCTGTATTGTAGAACCCAGAGGAGCCTCTTTCTGCATGACAAGAACAGAACAAGAATTTCACCTATTAATTATTATTCTGTTTAATCAATGAACCATACCCAAATGTGTAAAAAAAAACAAAAAAAAAAACAGAAGAAATATAAATAATTTACTAAAAAATAATAATAAAAGGTCTTTGTATTAAGGTCATGTTGTGGGAGGAGTCTCCTTAGACTTGGAAAAGACCTTTGCTACTGCGTGTACTGCCACGCTATGCCACAGTATGTTGATAAATCCAAATTTCCCAAATTCCAATTCTCTGACCATGCCTCACAATGGTTTGACTTTTACTTTAGGGGAAAAGTACAATGTGTGAGAGTCAATAGGGAAAGGTCCATCATCTGTGCCAATGATATGGGTATACCTCATGAGTTGGCTCTAAGTTTATTCCTATTTAGCATGTATATCAATGTTCTATCTGAGAGATGCCCTGGGGTTGGCTGCCAAATGTACGCCGATGATACAGTCATTTATACATTTGCTCCAGAACATCTTGCGAGGCCACTGACCAGCTAACTGAATCCCTACATTCTGTATTACAATGGCTTGAGCCCTCTCGCTTACCTCTGAATATTTAAAAAAAAATGTTTCAATCTTTATGTAAACAACACAATAATGAAAGATTTATGGTAAAAATTAAGAATGAGGTCATCAGTGAAGTTGACAAAGTCAAGTACTTAGGAATTATTTTAGACTCACATTTAAAATTTGGTAAACAAGTGAATAATATCTGCAAAAAGGCAAATGTTTCAGACTCATCAGAAAGTATCTGCTTTTTTCAGCACAGCTCAGCTCTCCATGCATGTCATAATATTGTCACAAATATACTGCATCACTACCTAGTCACATGCTTCACAATAAACTGGAAAACCTACTCCAATAAATAATCAGATAGTATAAAACCATTGTCATATCTTGTAGAAACTTGTGTTTGGTTTTAAAAAGCTTCATAAGCTATTACAACTCACAGCTTATTTTGAATGCCTGGTCATGCTTCTTCTTTGCTTAATGTGAATTTGTCTCCAGCTTTCAAGAAGAGTCAGGACATGGCCATCAATAAATGGTAACTGCTTTAGGACAATCAGTTTTCTCCGTTTAAAGGAGTCATACTATGGAACTGTCTACCATCTGAGTTGAAAATACCTGCATTTTTATGCATTTATTTGTGTGTGTTCTCTTGTTCTTCCTTTCATATCTTTCTTTCATTTATTCTTTACACTTAATTTTTATATTCCAACTTTTTTTTTAAGCCAGGTGTTGTAATTTAGCGTTTCACAACAAACCCTAAACACATTGCATCTGGTGCGTAATTGTATGTTGCAATTCCAATGCTATTGTGATACTAATGTCAAATGAATAAACTTCACTTCACTTAAGTACAATACATACAAAGTATTGTATGTATTGTACTTTGTACAAGTACAGGCTGTCACTAAACAACACAGTATAGGATGCCACGATTAAGTAGTAATGGCAGATGGGCTGAATGTCCAATTAATGTCAATGAAAAATCAGTCTAGAGTCTTGCTTAATAGAATTGTGCATGGTGAATTATTTTAAGTCGGGCTGCAAAAAAGATTAATTTTCTTCAATAATTAATTAAATCATAGTGGCATCAACCTACTGAACCTAGTCCACTTTCAGTCTCAATCTACTCAGATGAGTGGACGGACAAATCTATTGGAATTTAGCACCACATTTAATCAGTGAAAACTACCTAGATGGTACAAAAAGTAGACCAAACTAACAAGTTACGAACAGATAATCTCTGCCTTTCTTTATAGGGAACATCAATTAGCCTGAAATCATAATACCTTAAATTAAATGAATTTGAAGTTAGAAAATGATACAGTGAACCCTAACCCTAACTAAAACAAAAATATACAATACATATACATATACATATACAATACTATGCAAAGGATTTAAAAATAAAATAATATTTTTTTATTTATCATTTAACTTCATTTAACAGAACAGAAAAAACCTAAATGAAATTGATGTTGGGTGTGAGTATGTGTAGTAATCTGATATTGTTGCTGTATTATGAAAAGGGCATTGTGTGGTCATGTGGGTTAGCATTTCTGCTGTTGTTGATATGTTATCAATATGTTCTCATGAAATTGTGGAAATATGAAATTGGTTTCATGTATCCTCTTCGTGTTATGGCCTTTTCCTGGGAAGTTATGCAAATTCTTTGCTGAGGTACTTTTGCTGCTTTTGTTGTAATTTTGAAGTTAAGTTACATAAAAATACATGTGAAGTCAATGTTGTCATGTTTTACAGCTGTAATTTTATTTCTTTTCATCCATAAATCTGCTAATTAGGGGGATTTGTTGAGGTCGATGTGTGTGTCGTAGGGCTGCTGTGTAGTCTGCCAAACTAGAGTGTACTGTTTAGACTGTGTTTGCTGGCATTGGGGTATTTAGTGACTTTATTCATGATGTTACACAGGCACAGAAAGCATTTATGCAAAGGAAACTCTGTAAATGTCTTGTTTCTTCACGACTACAGTTGCTGTTGCTACTGACTAGCCTCCTTGCCTTCCACACAACACAACGCAGAGTAAGTCACTCACTTTGACTTTTTAACAGCACTAGTTCTACTCGGTAGGCAGACAACTAATTTGTTGGACAATATATTGTCCCAGAAATAATTGCAATCCAGAGTCATTCCATGAAACCAGTTTGAGTCCCTCAGACCTTGTCCATTGGTTAACCAAAAACTATTTTTAAAAGCCTTTTATGTCAATTGAAATGTCCCCTATAATAAAATGTTTTAAAAAAGGAAAAACAGTTAAATACATCTGTTTCTTTTGCTGGTTGTATTTTTTTCTAAATAAATTGATTATTCATTAAAATAACATTTACATCCGTACACAAATCATTCTCCTCCCATAAAAATGCAGGATCTTCAGCACATTCAATTTTAAACTAAGTAATGAGTACAACATTATAGTGATAATTCTCATCCTTGATTTTAATAGGTTTACATCAATATAGGTCAAAGGTAGTTGGTTTTCCAAAATCAAAAGTTGGGTACATTCTTGAAAAGAAACATGGCAAACGAGAAAGACTTAATTTACTTATTTCTTGTAAATATGTTTCTATCTATTGGGGGAAATAATCAATGCTGTAAAGACAATTGTGAAAAATCATGTAGAGTCTCAAGTGATTTGTATGCCTAATGATGGATTGCATGTAAAGAATCTGGAAATAACCTGAGATACCGCTCTGATGAAGGCAAATTAACCAAACACAAATAGAAAAGGAATAAAGCATAGTTTGTTAGTATTTACGACATGCAATGCCTTGCGCACTATTGCATATCAGCTTGCTCTGACTGGCTTGTATAAAACTGGTTCTTCCAATATTATGAAAAATATTTACTGACGTGGTAGTAATGGACATGAATGCAGACAGGTTTGTCATGTAGCAATAGTGCTTTGTTAATAGACACCAAAGATACATTGCTCAACTGCTACTTCCTTATTATACCCCATGGCCCAAAGGTCTTCAAAGCAAAGGCTTTTGTCTAGCTCAGGCTGAAGGTAAAATAATACAAAGAGTGACAAGCCCAAGCAGACTATATAATGAGTTCCCCCTGCCTGTTAAGAATTGTTGAATTATTCTTTTTTTGTGCCATAACATGGATGTCTAATTTATAATTTGTCTCTCGGCTTACCACTGTTCCTATCTTACATGTCCATACAATTAGCTTTTGATGTATGTGCCATACAAATAAATCCAGTTGAAGTAAAGCTGTAGTAGTAGTAGTGGCACACAGAACCTACAAGCATAAAATAGAGAAAGAAAATTCAGACCTGTAGTGAGACTAGCAGACATGTTGATTCTAATCTTCCAGACTGTGTTGCCTGCCTGTAGCTACTTGGTCCGCCAGTGCTTCTACTCTGTAGGAGCCCTCCTGACTGTGTAACAGAGTTAGTTAATCCTGCTTGTAAGCATGTGAGTTTATGGAGTCAACCTTTAGCTTAATTATTAATCAGTTAGTTATCAAGTCAGACAAACTTCACGGGTTAGCTATAATCAGTGGGCAAAAACTGACACGCATGAGGTCACCACAGGGAAATGTGCCAAAATTTGGATGAGCCCAGCATTCAGATTAAACATGTTTAAGCATCCAAAATTGGTACATTCTCATAAATCAGAAAACAATAAATAAATTATTGAAAAATTATTGGTGAGACGAATGCTTTTTCAGCATCCAGAGAATGTTATTGTTGGTTGTGAAGCAGCTCTGTGCATTATATGAAATAATATTGTCATGTTACTTGAGGCATGATGGCCTTATAAAAATTGTTGTTTGCAGATCAATTTACGTGCAGTTAATATGGCCAAATTTCTGTTTAAATATAATTTTGTCTGCTATTAATATGTTCTGTTTATGTGTGTGTGAAGACAGGAGGAGGATTGGTGGATTGTTTCAGCCACTGCCCATCAATTGGTGGACTGTTTTTCCAGTCTGGTGGCTTATTGGTTGCCCCTACCAGGTCAGCAGATGGGGGCATTTCCTCATCTCCTCCATCTCCCAACTGGCCACACTATAGTCTTTGTGTATCTTTAGTTTGTTAGTTTCTGTTGTGGTAGTAGGGGTGGACTTCTAGTGTTGTTATAATGTCAAGATAGAATAAGACACTGTACCTGCTATTTGCAAACATTAAGGAGGCTTACAGACCTACAAGTTTACCACCACTTGGTAGATCAGATCATAATTTGGTCTACCTTTAACCTTCTTATAAACCATGTGTAGCAGCAGATCAACTAGTGGAGCCCCTCCAGAGGATCTTTAATCAGAGTCTAAAGGTCATGTCTTGTGCCGGTTCCCAAAGTAAGGCGCCTAGCTGAGATGAATGACTACAGACCGTGGCCCTCATGTCACACATCATGAAGACCCTGGAGAGGCTGCTTCTCCGTCTCCTGAGACCTCATGTTGAACATCCATTTGACCCACTGCAGTTTGCATACCAGGCTCATGTGGGGGTGGAGGATCCTATCCTCTATATGCTCCACATGGCCTTTGCTCATCTGGCTGTGCCAGGAGGTTATGTAAGGATTCTTCTCTTTGACTTTTCAAGTGCATTTAATACCATCCAACCCTCTTTATTGAGAGGCGAGCTTGAGGTGATGGGGGTGGATCCTTCCATCACCACCTTGATTAATGACTATCTGACTAGACGACCACAGTATGTCCTGGGGGAAAGTGTCTCCGGGATGGTGATGAGCAGCACTGGGGCTGGGGCAAGGAGGTGGAGTTGCAACCTTTTTCCTCAGGCCTAATAATCAACCCTAGACCTACACTTGGTTATAAATCATTTGAAAGCCTTGTTCTTAGTCTTTCTCACCCAACCTGGAAAACTTTATAGCCAGTTTTATTTATTATAGTGTACCATCCAGTATGCTGAATATTTATCTGACTTCCGAGAGTTTCTATCAAACTTAGTCCTTAGTACTGATAATGATAGCTATAGCACTACATTTAATTGATTATTAGATTCAATTGGGTCCTCTGAGAGTGTGAATGAACCGGCTCACTGTCATAACCACACCCCCGACCTTGTTCTGACATATGGTATTGAAATTGAACATTTAATAGTTTTCCCTCAGTGTCTTAAGTGCTTAAGTGTTGTTGCAATACCCAAACAGGACAATAGATGGTGCATTAAGCACATTATTTTAATAATGAACTGCACCCAAAATCAACTGTAATAGTCAAAATGACTTGTAATAGTCAAAATGACATATTCTATCATTTCTTATCCTGAATATATGCATTTTAATCTTTAACAGTTTATTCATACACTGTCGCCCATGAAGTTGGAATAAAATATTTTTTACTTCTTCTCATGAAATGATGGGGTCAAGAGCTTTCAGCCGATCTGCCCCCCGCCTTTGGAACTCTCTCCCACCAGACATTTGCACTTCGGACTCTGTTTCCACCTTTTAATCCCGCCTGAAAACGTACCTATTCAGAGTGGCATACTCTGTCTCACACTAACTATGCAATCACGTTCTTGCTTATTTGTTGCACTGATGCACTTTATAGTCACATTCATATTTATGCTTTATCTTTGCACTAAATGTTACCAGATTTTTATTGTTTGATGTACTGTTGTCGTGTTTTATGTGCCTTGTAAGGTGTCCTTGAGTGCTTTGAAAGGTGCCTTTAAATAAAATACATTATTATTATTATTATTATTATTGTGACACTGTGATTTATTCTTGATAAATAAAGTGTATATATTCTCAAAATTGTATTGATCAATCTTATTGCACCTGGGGCCCGTTTCAGAAAGCAGGTTTAGTGAAAACTCTGAGTTAGTTAACCCTGAGATGAGGGAAACTCTGGTTTTTCGGTTTCACAAAGCCAGTTCAGCTTAACTCTTGAGTCAGTTACCCTGGCAACATACTCCGTGAACCTAACCTGCTCGCTGGCAGGTTTTCTTCAACTAACCCTGAGTTTCTCCTCCTTTTTACTGAAGCCTGCAGACTGAAGGAGGTGTCAGACATTTCTTAAAGAGTTAGTTAATATTGAAGCACAAATACGAAGCAGAAATCTCCGTCAGAGGGTGATCAGACCCCGCTGGGATGTTTTATCTCTGATGATGTTCTGTTTGAGTGTTTCTGTTTTTCTGTACAATCGATCATTTATCTGAACAATATTTTCAGCCCTCGTATCGTCTGTACGACACATCGTGGACATGCTCTCAGTTCAGAACAAGTTTTTTGTGTTGCACTTTGTTTTTTTCTTTGCCAATGGCAGTTTTATATGTAACATCTGTGACGCTGAGCATGTTACCAAGGCAACCGTCTGTCAGGCTGTCAGAGACGTAATGTTTTAAAGTTATTGATAGCCAAGTGGTTGCTGCGCATGCCTCATAATGACAGTATCCCTGGTTCGATTCCAGCGATTCCTGCAGGTCTTTCCCCTCTTTTTATCTCCCTGTTTCCTGTCAACCTCTATACCAGCAATGTTAAATTAAGGTGAAAGTGCCCAAACATAAATCTTTTTTTTTTTTAAAGAAAAAAGAAATGTGACTCTTGCACTGAAACGTTTACACTTTGGTAGTGTTGTATGTATAAAGGCATTTAGGCTTTCAAATATACAATATTTAATAGATACTGGTAGTGTTGGGATGGCTGAAAAATTGACTTTGTTTTTTGCTTAGAAGATTTCACTAAGTACTGAAATATATCACATGTTGAATGTACCACTGAATGCTGTTTAATGAGGGCAGGCTTAACAACATCACAGCTGCTTGTAATGAAATGATACCTGACTTGTTTGAGCTATATTTTTATATATTTCATATTCAGTTGCTGCCAAGTAGGCCTGCGTTTTGTACCTGTTGGGTCTGCATGAATATTAAATGTGTCACACACAAACACATACACAGAATATAAATGTTGAATAAGTGGAACACTCATTAATACTCACACATTGACTCGGTTGGTAATTTTCTGCCACATCAGCTCATGTTCCTTTGCTGCTGCTACTGTATTTCTTTTTTTTCTTAAGTATACTCATCATCTGCATTCATTAATATTTCTAACTCCACTGGGGAGAAGTAGGAGGACTGAGCCCTTTGTTTCACCTGTTGCCATGGTGAATCATGTTATCTGTGCTCCAGTGATGAGGGCTTGATCTCCTCATGCACGAGCTTCACTCAGAGTTACTTTGACTCAGAGTTGATTGAACTAACTGTTATCACTTGTTCTGAAACCCAAAACTCTGAGTTTGACATCTCAGAGTCGGTCAACCTAGTGTTAAGGTTTTAACTCAGAGTTAGTTAAACCTGCTTCCTGAAACAGGCCCCTGGTCAAAGGGGATTACTGATGTGTATAAATAGAAAATAAAAAGAGGAATGTGTCTGAATACAAAATTATTCCAACTTTATGGGCGACCGTGTATTTATTAAATTAAAAAGTATTTATCCATATATAAATATATATATATCTATATATTTATATATGAATGTATGTATATATACATACATACATACATGTTCAACAAACTCTGAGTCTAACCCTGAACTCTGAATTGACTTACTCTGAGATGGGAAACTCTGAGTATCCAGTTCCAGAACAGCTGATCTGAATTTGTTCAATCAACTCTGAGTATGTTCACCTTGGCTGCGTTCAGACTGCAGGCAAATCTAATTCAAATCTGATTCCTTCTCAAATCCGATTTTATTTTTTATTTTTTAGGCCTGACTGTCCACACTGTTTTTAGCAAGTGTCCAAATCGGATTTGGCTTTTTTCAGACTGGGCCACATTAATGACCAATCTGACAGGTTGCTGTGGCAACGTTGTCAGAGCAGAGGCGTCATCTAGCGTGTTTGGTTTCGTCCTCTGTCCAAAGACTGATGTTTTCGACATCCTCCATTGCCTCTATTGATATCAGCTAGCAACAACAACTCGAATAAGCGCAGGTCTGGTGTTGCATAGAGTGACATAGCGTAGAGATGTTGAGAGACGTAGAGAGAGGTCACGGACAGTCAAATCCGATTTGAGTGTTTGGAGCTGTTCAGACTCAGACACATCTGTCCAAATGCGATTTGAAACTACCTCCCAAAGGTGGTTTTCGATCTGGTTTGCAAAAATCTGATTTCATTTGATTTATGACCGTTCAGACTTCATAAGAGCCATCTGGTTCCAATCTAAATTGGCTAAAAATCGGATTTTGGCTTGAAATGTGAACGCAGCCCTTCAGTGTAGCGCATGCGCGACCACTAAAAAAAGCCATCATCAATGGAGCCCCGATACCTTGATTCACCATGGCAACTACTGAGAAAAAAAGATCAAGTTACGTCACCTCACTGTAATTGGAGCTCCCCCTTCAGGCCTGTGGTGAATATGATCATATATTTCACGAAAGTAACACCGCTGCAGACGCTAAGGAGAGAGAAGCGGCATGGGAGAAAATTGCTGCCCGAGTCAATGCTTAAGTTTAAATGCGCCACTCCACTGACTTAACTTACCTCACTTAAAATTGTAGCATACAGGTGAAAAAGTGGTGTAATGTATTTGGAAGCAGCTAAAAATAAAATTAAAAAACATAATTCAGAAAAGTAAGGCACATTTTGCTGGGCTATGATTGTACCTCGCTTTGATTTTATTCATAGTTGACGTAGGTTATTAAACAAAGTAAATATTAATTCAGTGGCTATTTCAACATGTAGTAATTTAAACCCCAAACAGAAAGCTGTTTAACACACTGTCCTCTCATCTAATATCCTGCTTAGTAGATTAACATTTTACACTATTTTAACACTTTTATTTAACACAATTTTACATATTATACATATCGGAGTCATTGATTAAAAGACTAACATGTGACGATGTGTACATGAATATTAAATAAAATACTTCCTAAAAAATTAGATTAACAAGAAGGCAGATATGGCCGGACAATGTTAAGAAATGATTGAGTGTGATGAACAGTGATACCGTTCTAACAGATATTCATCTCGGAATGAAAGCACATCCAATTGAGCCCTGAGTACATCTCCCGACATAAGGCATAGCTAATTAATTCTGCCTCGATATCTATCGGATTGTGAAGAAACGGACAACCCATGTCTGGCAGCTTGCTTTAGGTGGGAGGAGACAGGTAGAACCTCAGGGTTTCTTAAAGAAAACCTGCCAGCGAGCAGGTTATGTTCACAGTTTCAGTTACCTCTCTTTCTGGAACAGATAACACAGAGTTTCCCTCATCTCAGGGTTAACTTACTCTGAGTTTTCACATAACCCGCTTTCTGGAATACCCCCCCTGGTCTCAGCTCGTCCTCGATCACCTGCCTGCTGCTGAAGGTGGAAATTGGTTCGGTCTGGTCAAGCTTCTTTATCCTCTTCTTTTGCTTCAAGTGAACACCTTGTGAAAGGGTGTTTTTGTATTTTCTATTGGATATAAAGTTTCACACTTCCATGGCACTAAGCCTTGTCTCTTTCAAATATTTAGCTTAATGAATTGACCACACACATACAACACCCCCCTACACAAACACACTCTCTCTCTCACTTTCTGTCTCTCTCTCTATTCAATTGTTTGATTAACTTGATGGTTAGAATGATCTCCAGTCCTTCTTCTCCTCAGCCTTGCAAGTTCCAAATGAATTGGTAGCACACGTTTGCAAACACAGACAATTGTATAATATTAAATTTCTGTATCTCACGCTTGAAAATAGTTTTTTTTCCTTTGCAGAACCCGTAATTGACCACTAGATAGATATCGATTGACAAGTTATTCAGTCATTTGACCGATATTAGACTTCCTTCAATTGTCTAAACTTCCTCACTTCCTCACACACATGTTGAATGGTAATCAGTGATCTCATTTTCTTTAGTAAACGGTTCATTTTGTTGAAATTCTTTCACATAAAATCTTATATATTTACTGCAAGAGGATATACAAATATCCGAGATCAAAGTTAACTGACTATAGCTATAGGCCAATTATTGCAAAGAGTTTGGAAGTGGACAAAGAGAATAACTTTCATTAGTGTTATGAAGCTCTACAAGGCTGCTGGATGCAGCAGTGGTCTCAGTACACATATAAAAGTTATTTAGCAAGAACAACAGATGGATGAAAGCCTGGACTCTGCTCAGTCACATCGCCTTTGGGCAGTACAAAGTTAATGACATCTACTTGAAGAAATAATGACCGTTTTTTTGCTTTTGTTATTTTTTTCAGGTCAGCAAATAATTTCAGTTTGATTCTTTCAAGTTGTTTATTATTATTATTATTATTATTATTATTATTATTATTATTATTATTATTATTATTATTGTAAGAGCGAAAGTTCCTTTTCATTTGAGATTGAACTTTACCTCCAGCATCTTACCTCCATTTTGACAAATGTACAGTGCAGTATTAGATAATGTTTACTTCTGTAAAAAGGGACAATAATACACCCTTTATTATCATTATAAAGCTAGAACATGTGTTATCAAAGTTATTTTTGTAGGTCATGTTATATGATATATTTTACAGTTCAGAGTCTTGTATTAAGAAGTTGAAAATTGAGCACAACAAATAATAATAATCAGTCCAGTTATTTAAATACAGTTCATTAAGGCTTTAACAATTTGCTTGAAGGTTTAATTAAAGATGACATTTTTGACATGACAACATGAGTAATTGTCTGTGTTTGCGAACATATTTATTGGAACTTCAATGGCTAAGGAGCAGAAGACAGGGCTGGAGATCATTTTAAACATCCAGTTATAAAGAGAGGCAGAGATAGAATATACGAGAGAGAGAGAGAGAGAGAGAGAGAGAGAGAGAGAGAGAGAGAGAGAGAGAGAGAGAGAGAGAGAGAGAGATTGTATGCATTTCAAACAGTGCTTTCCGAAAACTGTTCCAGATTTGACCCTTCAATGTGCTTGGGAGATACATTTCATTTAGTTTGACCCCATGCGGGGGCGTACCAACTGAAATTCCTTTCATACCCATGTTTTAGGTTGAAAAAAGCTATGCTTCTATTTGACCTGAACATAATGAAAACAGTTATGCAGCTATTTGAAAGATCTAATAGTAAGACTAAGTGCCATGGAAGTGGGACACTTTATATACAATAAATAAAACATAAATAAGGTGATATTAGTATATTATTACATTATCAGCTCCAGTTATTACATTAGTAAAGGATTTTTTTTTTTTACCTGAGGCAATAATGTAATAACCAGCCAATATCCTAATGACTTATTACATTATTGGTTAAAAGTTATGTTACTGGCAAGTTATTACAGTATCCCCTTTATTACATTAAAAAACAGGCAAAATGATTACTTCGTCAGGGGTTATCATGTTATTGGTTGTTATTGCGTTATTGGCTGTTTAGAAAACCAGAGGGGATAAACATTACCTGTTAAGATGTTACACCTTTATCTGAAGGTCTTTAGGAATCTTTTATTGAGACAGACTGAGTCCTTTCATTCTGTAGTAAGATATTGATGGTTCAGAGATAGGCAGAAAGGCCCCATAGCACTTTGAGCCCTAGGTGCGTGCCCATTGGGTAATCCATCCTTAATTGAGACAAACCTGCTGAGTTATGTCATCCACCTCATTATTAGGGCTCAAGGGGATGGGGTTAATTGGGCAATCAGCTGGTTGGACTCAGATTGGGCAGGATAACTGTGGTCAGCAGATACTTCAGAGGAATCATTGCGAGTGAAATGGCGGGATTTGTTACATTGTCCAACTTTAATGTCACTAATGTCACTGACTTTTAAAAAAAAACATTTTTAAAATGTTTTGTTTATTTCTAATCAGTCTACATGTGAATGTGGACACACAATGTGCTCGCGTGCACAGACTCCACTGTAAGTGAACTGTAGTACTATGGTCAAGTTATAAAGTTGGTAAACACTATTTAATAGTGACTTTATGCTTAAGGCAGACCACATTAGTACTGAGCCTTTGAAGCAAAAGTATTGCTGCATAGTTTTGAAACTTAATCATAAAAAGCTTGTTTTTGTAAGCAGATCAGAACACCCCGTATTCATAACAGTGTGTGACATATGGTCATGTCATTTTGTTTTATATGTTAATTGAAAAAATTACAAATAAAGTGTTTAAAAAACAAAACAAAAACATAACTTTGTCACAGGGTTAGCTGTTTAGGTCTGTTTTGTTTTTTTCTGTTCATTTGGTTTTATTTACTTTTTGTGTAATTTCAGATCTTGTCCACTCCCCTTCCTATTATCACCTCATTCCCCTCACCTGTGTTTCCCCACCTTCTCCCTCAGCTTGCCCTTATAATCATTAGTTCTTCCACTGACCCGTCCCTTTATATACAGACCCTTTCCAAAAAATTCGAATATCATGGAAAAGTTGTTTAAGTTCCACAATTCCATTCAAAAAGTTAAATTTTCATAGATTATACATTCAGGGCTCACAACTTAAACGATTTCAAGTATTTATTTGTTTATTTTTACATAATTTGGGCTTCCAGCTCATAAAACCCACGAAAACAGGAATTCAAAAAATCAGAATACTGTGAAGAAATCACTATTTACTTCTCAGTTTTTGCAGAAAAATAAAGAAATAAATTAGGATCACATCAAATCAATCAAAATATACTTTCAAAACGATATGTCAATCTTCAATACTTGGTTGGGAATCCCTTTGCCTTAATCACTGCCTTGATGCGATGTGGCATTGAGGCAATCCGCCTGTGGCATTGCCTGGGAGTTATGGAAGCCCAGATTTCCTTGATGCTTGCTGTCAGCTCTTCTTTGTTGTTGGGTCTGGTGCCCCTCATTTTCCTCTTGAGAATACCCCATAGATTCTCAATGGGGTTTAGGTCCGGCAAGTTGGCTGGCCAGTCAAGCACTGTGATGGCATGGGCATCAAACCAGGTTTTGGTGCTTGTGGTGGTATGGGCAGGGGCCAGGTCCTGCTGCAAGATGCATCTCCATACAGATCCTCAGCAGAAGGAATCATGAAGTCCTCTAAAACATTCTGGTAGACTGTTGCGGTGACCTTGGATTTAAGAAAGCAGAGTTAACCAACACCTGCACTGGATATTGCACCCAAATCATGACTGACTGTGGATATTTCACACTGGACCTCAAGCAGCTTGGGTTCTGTTCCTCACCCGTCTTCCTCCAAACCCTTGGACCTTGATTCCCGAATGAAAGGCAAACTTTACTTTCATCGGAAAAGAGGACCTTGGACCACTGGCCAACAGTCCAGTCCTTCTTCTTCTTGGCCCAGTTGAGACGCTTCTAACGTTGCCTCAGGTTCAGAAGTGGCTTGACCCGAGGAACCCGACAGTTGTAGCCCATCTCCCGGATGCGTCTGAATATGGTGGTTTTTGAAGCTGTGACTCCCGCCTCATTCCACTCTTTCTGGATCTCTGCCAGATTCTTGAATCTTCTCTGTTTGATAATCCGCTGAAGCCCACGGTCATCTCTTTTGCTGGTGCATCTTCTCCTGCCACATTTTGCCCTTCCACTAGACTTTCTATTGATATGCTTAGACACAGCACTCTGTGAAAAGCCAGCCTCCTTAGCTATGAACTTTTGTGGCTTACCCATCCTATGGAGGGTATCAATGATGGTCTTCTGGCCAGTTGTCATGTCTGCAGTCTTCCCCATATTGAACCGAACTGAGACAATTGAACCAAACTGAAGCAGTTTAATGACACCTGGGGAAACCTGTGCAGGTGCTTTGAGTTTAGTAGATGATTAGTGTGTGACACTCAGTTTAAAACATTCATGTCCTGCAAAATGTGGGCTGATTTCTCTACAGTATTCTAATTTTTTGAATTCCTGTTATCGTGGGTTTTATGAGCTGGAAGCCCAAATTATGTAAAAGTAAACAAATAAATACTTGAAATCGTTTAAGTTGTGGGCCCTGAATCTATAATCTATGAAAGTTTAACTTTTTGAATAGAATTATGGAAATTAAACAACTTTTCCATCATATTCTAATTTTTTGGAAAGGGTCTGTACTGCCCTTCTTTTTGTGTCCCCTGTCAGATTGTCATTCGTCATGCCCTGCTCGTGTCCTGCCCGTTTGGCTCAACCTATTTTTTTGGACTGTCCTCTTTCTGTATTATCAGTTTTTTCCAATTTGAAGTCTAGTTTTCCTTTGTGAGTAAATACATTTTTGGTTTTTGGACACTTTTTGCTTCTTCTGGCTGCTTTTGGGTCCAGCATTTTTTCTCCTCCACTACAGCTGTAGACTAAAGATTAAAGATTACTTTATTGTCATTATACAAAACATACAACGAAATTTAGATCCACTCAAGACTGGACTCCTATATCAAAAAAATGTATAAAAATAAATGATTAAGAATAAATAAATGCATCCATCCATCACTCATTCATGCCAGTGAATGCAGTTAAAGTGGGACTAAAAAAAAGCGCTCAAAGATATTATTGCACATTGTAATAATAAACAAATGATTACACATTTAGTTGTGATGTGTTCCGGGGGTTAGCTTTCAGTTCAGAGTTCATTATGGTGATGGCTTTGGGATAAAAACTGTTCATAAAGTGAGTGGTGCGTGTTCTGATGGACCTGTAGCCAGAAAGCTGACCCAAAGAGGTCACCATAAAACATCAGAACATACTTATTTCCATTGGATAATATATAGTCGAGTGTTTGTTGAAGTTCAGAAGAGAGAAAAAACATTGGCTTTTAAGCATGATGACACAAGAACAGCTGCAGCTTGTTGCTGTTTAGGAGCTTCTGCTCTGTAATTTTTGTTACCCCCACCCAGATTGTAAATATTATCAACAAATTTGTGCTGCAATCTGATTTTGATGAGGAAAATAAATCAAAAAATACGGAGACTACTGTCATCGCCAGAGCACACTAGTATTACACATGGGGCACACATGCAGCCTAAAATGTATAAACATGTTTTACAATAAATGTGGGATGTGAAAAAAATAAGACCTTGCCCTGCTCTCCCAAAAATGTTATGGAAAAAACACATGACCCTCCTTGTTTCCACCCATACTCTCTTATAATTATACAGCCCCCTTGGTGATCCCCTTACTTTTAATTCAATGCATTGCAATGGATTGGCATTAAATTTCGTATATAGGCATTACGTGGTGGAATCAGCCATCTTTTATGGGGTGGTCAGCTGGAGCAGCAGCATCTCGGCGGCGGACAGGAGGAGACTGGACAAAATCATTAAGAAGGTCAGCTCTGTCCTGGGATGCCCCCTCAACACGGTGGAGATGGTGGGAGAGAGGAGAATGATGGCCAAGCTTTCATCGCTAATGAACAATGACTCCCACTCCATGAAAGACACCCTGACTGCACTGGAGAGCTCCTTCAGCGACAGACTCCTTCATCCAAAGTGTGTGAAGGAGCAATATGACAGGTCCTTCCTCCCAGCAGCTGTCAGACTGTACAATCAGCACTGCTCCCAGTAAACCTCAACACTCAGCACTTCTAAAACATTTATGATAAAATCAATAAAAGATCAATTAAACTTCAGTTACTTCAGTAGTCCTGTTTACAACATTTAAGAAGACATTAAGTGAACTGACTCAGTTTATTATGTTATTTTCACAAAAAAATGAATTACATGAACTCTTAATTTACAGCATACTGTTGATCTTGCAGCAATCTTCCTCCTCATAGTTTGGGGGGTCCAGCTAGCTTCCATCCCTCCATCTTGCCAATTTTAGTGAAGAAGGCCAGTGTTCCTAGACCCAAACATGCTGATGTACCGGTCATAGCACTGTGGGCTGGATACATGGAGACAGACATACAGACACACATACATTAGGCAAGCTGATGGCATAACTTTACACTTTATTTGCCATAAAATAATAAACTGTGCCTATAATAAGAATTTGATTAGTCAATCGTGTTTGTCCCCAATTGACAATTTGTTGCACAACAGTATTGGCAACCTGCTTTTCAAATCAGGATCCAAAAGGCTTGTAAAGATGGAGGGTAACAGGAAGTCAAAAAAACACACAGAATCCAAACATCTAGCCTACTTCGCAGGAATTACATTTCTTTTTTAAATATTTCATCTTAAATAAGATGGCAGTGTGTGCTGTTGTTGGTAGCAGGGTTTGTTCTCTTACAAAAAACTAAATTTATAATACGGTTGATCGGAAAGTAATAGTGGAAGACGGGCTTTTGAACTTTTTTGTCGCCAAAATGAGGGCACTAAGCCATGATGACGACGACGAATTGTTCGGTTAGCTTCAAACAACTTCTGATTTGAGTGTTCTAATCAAAGAGTGTCCAAAAACTACACAACATTGTGTCTCACACAAAGACCCACAGAAAGACATTAAAAACATCAAAGCATGTTTCAAAGTGCTAAATGAGTGCGGAGAAAACATTCCGACGTTTGTTTTGCATTACTTGGATGAACTTCCACCTGTCGGATTTGGCAGCATGGAGGCCTCGGGACTGCTTAGCAAAGAGGAGCAGATAAACCAAGAGGTGTCAAGTTTGAGGCATAGACCAGTGTGAGTGAGAACCTGGGGTCAGCTACTGCGGCTATGGATTGTCAGATATCAGCAATGATGAAGTACTGTGGCCCCCCTGGCTTGGACCCTGGGACTAATGCTAGGGTGAGGTACAGGGGACGAGCTCCACTCATCAGGAAATACTGGATGAAACAACAACAAACAGACCACCCTGAACATACTTTCTGTACCCACAGTGGAGCATTGTTTGGAGCATTGCGAAGGAAGGACGGCAAAATGCATCCATGCAGCGAAAATGAGAGCAGGGGAAAAACTGGGATAATTGGTACCAGCACTGAGAGTAACATTAGAAAACCAAGCTGGTGAGTGAGTTTGCCTCTAGATGCAGACCCTCTATATCATTATTTGACTGAGAAAATGTTTAAAGATAGACTTGACCCGGAACAGATACAGCTCATTTCATGTCACTGCAGAATGTAATGAAGTTGCCGATATGTACAATCTACAACTTTGGCCGGCTGGAACTAATGTTTATCGTTATTATTGGGATTGTTGACCAACAGCTACTAATGACAGTGTGGCCTGTGGATCAGATAAGGGGGTATGTGAGACATGGAAAGAATAAATTCTTTGCATCAAGATTTTTATGGGGCTGGTGAGTCAACTACTGACCTTAGTAGCAAAATACATGGCACGATACCAGGCGGAATTGCAATTTCATGGATTAAAAAATATGATCCACTGGTTAATGTGGTTAGATTAGATGTTGATTTGGCTAGAGTTCAATTGTAATGGCAAAAAAAAGTCATCATTTTGAACATATATACATCTTGAGTGTTACCAAAATGAGGATGAATATCTCAATATATTGGCATGTGTAATGTCTTTTATCCAGGACAACACTTACTCCTGCATCTAAGTTGTTGGTGTTTCCATCCTGACGTAACACCGGTCCAGATAGCTCACCTAAGTTTTCCTGTCTATTGACGGCCATCCGTTCACTACTATCGGTACTTTGCTGAGATTGTTTCTCACAGATGGAGTATTATTGTAACACAAGTAATGCCACATTTCTTTGTTTAGTAACTGTAATGGGATTACTGACTGTGGACACTGTAACGCAGTGATTACAGGTAATTGTAGTGTGATTACAGTAACGCGTTACACCCAACACTGCTGACAATTACACTATAAGTGTTTCTCATTAATTATATAGACTGTGGCGGCCTGCCATACTCTAATTTGTGCCAGCACAGTTTCACAGTGAGCTTAACATGTCTGTACATTCTCCAAAACGTTACTTTGTTTTAGGGCTGAGCAGTATATTGATTGTTTTTTAATGAGATAAACATATTTTCAAACGAGATAAAGGACGAGACGTTTTCTTCTTGTGTGGATTATATTTTTAAATTAATGAGTGAAGTTGTGACAACTTTCCACCGTCTCTGTCTCTGATGCACACAGAGAGCTCAGCTCCACCGTCTCTGAGACAGCAGCTCTGCCTCAAACCTCTGAATCTAAAACACCTGCGTGCTGTTTAAAAACACAGCAGCAGCATTATGCTGCTTTGGTTGGTTCTGTTTAAAAAAGCTAAGTCTTAATGAGCGATCTTCTTTATTTCCATCTGTAAAATAAATCAACTATGTTCCTGATCCACTTCTAAGACATCTGGAAATCAAGTTATTGATAAGCAAAGACAGTTATTTTAGTTATTTGAGGAAGCACAATGTAGAAAAAGATATTTATTGAAACAGTATTTTATATGTTCATAAGTATTTAACTAGTTGAACTTAAGTCACTTCTGCTTGCTTTGTTTCAAATCTGAAATATGGACTTTAACCTTTTTTGATAGTTTGTTTGGAACATGTATTAATTGGTAAAATGTCTTTCCTGTGCTTTGTGGGTGTGACCTTTTTGCTGTGTCATCACCATTCATAACTATACAACCAGTAGTTAAATTACTTAAGCAAAAAAAAAAGTCTTTAGATATAACCTCTTAATATTGCTTTCAGAGTCCACCAGAATGATGCGTTTGACTTAAAAATGTAGAAAATCTCCTGCCACCATAGTCTCTTAAAATTCTGTGGGGAAAAACAATGAAAGGGTTTCCCAGATTTAGTTAGAATACATTGTTTGGTTTGCTCATCACGCGATGTGAATTAAAAGGGGGACATTCTGTACCTGATCAATGTTATGTAAATGACAGAGTTTGACAGGGCAGTCAATGCAATTAAATGGATGTGGAACAGGGTGTATGGTTGGTAATGATCTCCATAACCACCTTATGTACACAGATGATTTGGTGATTTTCAGTCCCTGTAGTGCTGGTTGTATATAGTTATTGAGGGTATGCTCACAATATGATATATATTTTGACATGAAATATAATGCAATTAAGAGTAATATTATTATAGTCAGAAGGAGAAAAAGACATAAAATTGGTATTTCCTGATTTCTTTCTGTCTGGTACTGCCCGCAAAGTTTGTAATAAGGCTCAATATTTAGGCAATTACATAACTAATGATCTATCAGATGATAAGGACATTTACAGACAGTGTCAAAAGTTGTATGTGCAAGCAAACATGTTGGCTCATAAATGTAGTACGTGTACGCTATTTTGGCTTTAACCAACCCTGAGCTGAGTTCTGCAAGGTTCTTGTCCAGAATATTGAACCTTTGGTATTCCAGCCTGAATGCACATGTCTGATCATTGTAAAATGTATTTTTTAGATATTGTGTTCTTATTTATTCTTTCTTTTTATATTATTTTGTATTTTATTGTGACATAGAGCCTCCATGAGCCGTGTACTTAATAAAGTTTGAATTGAATTGTAATGATAATGGTCCACAATTATGTGGAAAGGCATAGTTTTTAGTCAAACAACACATTTTTCCGGGGAAGGACACCCAAACCCCCCTGACAGCACACAGGGTCTCTCTCTGCCAGTATGGTTACTTACTCCTGGCTCCCAGGAAGATCCCAGAAGCACAGCCCCCAATGAAGTAGTTCAGTGGGTCATCTGGGGCTTCACGAGCCTGAGCACTGAGACATGTCGCCATGCCAAAGATGGCTCCCATGGTGGCTAGTACAACACAGACAGACACACACACATTATCATTACATCATTTGATGTCATCTTCCAGAGCAATTTGTCAGATCCACAGGTTAGTGCTTTAACTCATTTAGACCATACTACTTGAAACAATCGGTTCGGTTTCGCATACGCATATTTCTAAACAAACCAAAATACGCAATGACTACTCCTCATAGGTCACTTTGGTGTTTATCTTCTTCGTTCTCCTCTTTTGTTAACAACCTTACACAGAAAAAAATTACCAGACAATTGTGTACTTGTAGTTTGTGGATGAGAATAAATAATTAAATAAATAAATATTTACCCATGGTAACAGTGGTGTTGGTGGCCCTCTGTACCGCTGCCACTGCAGAATCAGGCTGGAAAGCCACTATGTGATAGGCTGAACCAACCAGGCCTGGAAACCCACACACATAGACACACACAGATTAACAAACTGGAAGTCAACAAATAAATATAACAGTGTCTGTAGCATTGAGTATGAAAAGCTTTTAAGAACTGTCAGTTGGCATTTGTATTACCTGGAGCACTTTTACATATGTTCATTTTCTTATAACCAAAACTAATATAACCAAACTAATCGATTGATTACATTGCCAGAGTAATTGACAATTAAAATAGTCAGTTTTAGTTCCAAATTTCTAGGTTATCAACATGTGCAAAAAAGACAGAGACATCATCTGCTCTTGGCAGTATATTTGAGCTCTTGTATTCTTACTTGTACTAATTTATGATAATGTATTCTTTCTGATCCCTTCCTATATCCAACTGTGCCACAGGTGTGACTGGCAAACCTGGCCCTAAAAATACAAAAGTATGCTGGACATACCTGTACTGCTGGGTTCATGAAAATATATCCAATAACATGTTATGACAAAAGGGGAAAAATCAAATCCAGAGTTAATCCCTCTTAATATAATTATTAAGGGTGTGACGATACGCTCACGAGACGAGACATGATATTAGGTTCACGAGATCGAGACGAGATTTTAACACTATTTTTTAGAAAACTTCAATGAGGAAATATGACTGTTCTTTTATTTGAAAGTCACAAAATGCTAAATAATGCAGATGCATTTTGAAATGTTTTAACTAATCATCTTGTAATGAATCATTTCAGTTCTACTTTCTAAGTATGAATTATCATACGCAGTATGCAATATGCAATTCTATATTTTATAGATAGATAATTTTGATATTTATGGAAATAAAAACCATAAATACCTAAATTATATACAATCACAAATACCAAAAAGTGAATTATGAAGAATAGAAACAATCCTAGTTTATAAATATAAATGAGATAAAGAGTCAAATGATAACATAGTGCTAATAAAAACTGAAATAAAAGTAAATTGCACAAATCCTATATCACACACATACACAAGTAGCATTACATTTGTGTTATAATTTGGTAGTTTGACTCATTTTACTTTTTGCATCATTAGGCTACCTCCTACCTCAGGCTTTCAGTGCAGAGACCTGAGGTCAACCTACCGCTGCTCCTCTCATCTCCTACTGCTGACTGTCAGTATGTTTACATGCAGCAAAAAATTCGAATTTCTGATCATATCAGATAAAAACATGCATAAGACCGGAAACCCCTTGTCTGAGTATACATGCCGTTAAGAGAATGGGATAAATGGCCGGAGAATGGCTGACTCCGTTACGCTATGTGGCGCTGTAGCGCTCTCAACAAAGAGCCACTTCCGGTTGACCTCTACTTAACAGCAACAACAAACTATCTGACGGCATTCAAACAAAGATGGCGTACGAGGAGATGGACAATGCTACAGTAGCGTACATTTCGTGCATTATTTTCCTTCTAATAATGCATATAAAAAGAACAACGGATCTTTCACTTCTGGTTTTCTTACGAGATCTCTTCACACCCCTAATAATTATGTCCCATTTAATTTTCTCCAATACGCCTGGTTATTGCAATTCAGGCTACATGTCCTTAGTTTATGACTTTCAGATAATTGATTTTGAACAGGCTACTAGGGATGCAACGGTACTCAGTAAAATATTGAACCGTTCGGTCCACTCTGCACGGAACAATACGCTCTTATGGACCGCGGGTTTTCGGTTTTGCAATTAATTTTGCATTGATGCTTTACAGGCCACTGTGTTTGTGTGTGTGTGTGTGTGTGTGTGTGTGTGTGTGTCTGTCCAGGCAGTTGAAAAGCCCTCCCCGCAAGTTAATGTCCAATCACTGTTGTGCCTCCACCCACTCAACCCCTCTCACACTGTTGTAACTGGAGCCGGGTTCAAAGTGCAGCTCACACACAGAAGCTAAAAAAAGTAAACAAAGAGGCATGGCCAGCACTAGAGTTGAGAGACAAAAGTTTGAAGAAGCACCAGCTTCATTCAAATCTCTGGTGTGGGTTAATTTCGGTTTCGCCATTGAATACAACGACGAGGGAGTGAAAACTGTTGACAGAAATGTAACTGTCTGCAAACGCAGACATCCCAACTCTCCCGGAAGTTTCAGGAGTCTCCCGCATATTGATAGCGGCTCCCTGATGCCCGCAAATGAGCTACAATCTCCCTGAATCCTGATCAAGCAAGCCAGAGTGCGCTGTACAGAGTGACTGCGTGTGTATGTGTGTGTTTGTGTGACTATCAATGCACAACGTCCGTATAGCTCTGTGTTGCAGAGCTTTTTGTTGGGGTATGATTGGTCTAATAGACCAATCATACCCCAACAAAAATTGGGCAACAAAAATGGTGGGGTGCCTGCTCCTTTTCCACTTATTTAGCAACTGTACAGTTGTAACAACCGGAAACGCCAACTCTCGTTGAAAGCTGTATGTTAAAGAACTTACCAATCAATAATTTCATTTTCCACCATTTTCACCTATTTGTTTAACATATTTTTTGCAAGTGGTAATGTGTGCAATAAACATGAACTTAAATCCTAACATCTAAAGTATAATGACATTTAGAAAAGTGTTAAATTAATAGATAATAATTTAAAGCAGATAATAATTTGAACGTTAATAACATAATTTGTTTGCACATTATCTCTGATGTCCAGTCTTGTGTATGGAACATTGGGGCTCAGGCTGCAACATTCTCTTAAATTTCTCATTATGTTCTACTTAGTTTCTCTTCTGTCTGGCTGCAAAATCTTTCCGCGTATTATTGTTGAACTTTAGTAACATGTCACCTTAACTAAGGCTGAGAAAAAAACAAGAAGACTTTAAACTACTGTACTTGACCTCGTCATGAAATGTATGGACTGTAATTAATGTGTAAAAAGTTTGTGCATGGCAAGAGGTTTGTGTGTGTTAGCTCACTGTTAGCAGCAATAAACATACTGTTAGCTGGTTACCTCATAGAATGTTTCTGACTTCAAACATACGAACTGCAACACCTCCGCAGCCATATTCGCTATTCCCTAAACTAAATTGGTTGATCTTAGCATTTGGTTGTAACCAGATTGCATACTACAACTTTATAACAGTCCTAGCCTAAACTGCTAGCTCAAAAACCGTTCGCTTTAGTTAAAACATTCACCAGGCAGTTAACTGTCACTGCGCAGCGCAACACCACCCAGCTTTAGACAACATGACTCTGAATTGTTTTAATAATGCTGATATTTACCCAAGGCAGTTGCAAGTTTAGTAGTGATCCATGTCTTTTCGACGCAGTCTGTGCCCTCTGGCAGGTCCCAGTACCCCATTTCTGAATTGGTCTGTGCAAGGACAAATTGAGATTACCAAAATTCTCGCGAGAAAAAACCAGTCGTTCTTCTTCTTCTTCTGCTTCTTCTTCTTCTTCTTTTGGTTTGGCAGACTAGACGCGGCAACGGCATATTGCTGCCCCCCCTCAGTCGGAAGTCTTTATTTGTTTAAACCTTAAATCCTCTGGTATGAACCAGTGGAAGGCAGAAATTCATCCAGTTTTTCCGTTTGCTCCAGATCTCCTTTGGTTAGTATGGTTGACATATTAAATGTTGACTCACCAATGTGTGCCAGATCTCTATACAGTTCCCTCCTTTGGTCAGAATATATTTAGCATTTTAAGATTACATGTTTAACTGTTTCCATTCTGCCCACACTGATGCTTCTTGATCAGGGCCAGCCTCTTTAACCCACAGTGTCCAAGTCTTTAAGCCTCAATAGCTTAACCTTAACCTAAAAGTGCACGCAAATTGCAAACTTGTTCCACATCCTCATTTTAATATTTTACGGACACACATTTCGGCCTCTGCAGTCTTAAGTAAATATGAGACTGAACACACTTTTAGGTAAATTGTTATTTACGTTGTACGTCGTTTGTGAATTGCCTGATATGTGAGCACAATAAGCATTATTCATTGGTAGAGTGGTCACATACTCAAAAAAACAAACAAACAAAACAACAAGCACCAGATAATTATTAAAGTCTATTGCATTTACCAATGAAAAAAATCGGAGGGATTAAATCATTATTATGACTTCCGTATCTCATAATTATGGCTTACTATCTCATAAATACGAAAAAAGATCACATCATTTACAATCTAAACATTATGACAGTCGAGATGTTTTCTTGTAATTTTGAGACAGTAAGTCATTATTATGAGAATAGACATGTATACATATGTATATGATTATGAGATCGTCTTATCGTAATGAAGATTTTTAATCTGGAACAATATTTTGTGTAAAACTAAATTGTTGTTTTTTTCCAATAGGGGTTTTTTATGATGACGGATATGGTCTGTCATCAAAGATTTCTCAGTTGTCTTTGATACTGTCCACTCAGGTACTCAGGTATTTCACTTTTTAAAGGGTTTAAGGGAAACAGCACCCTTCTATACTGAAACAACTGTTGGGAACATTGTATTTCATGGAAAACTAAGAATAGAAATAATGGATATTTTTTTGGAAAAGAGTTTGGCTATTGCTGCATACATTTTTTTTTTTGGCGGGTTTTTTACAGTACTAACAAAGTCAAAGACATATCCTTTCAAATAGTTACAGGCAGGGCCGGCCCTAGGACTTTGGTGGCCTTAAACAAGATTCTGTTTGTGGCCTCAAATCACTTCACACACAACCACCAAAACCACACACGCTGCTCATAACTAAATGAACATGAACACACAACTCTCAATCAATCAATCTTTATTTGTATAGAGCAAAACAAAGTAATCTCAAGGCACTTTACACATAGAGCAGGTCTTAAACGTACTCTTCAGGTTTAATTTGAAAGAGACCCAACATTCCCACATGAGCAAGCGACAGTGGCAAGAAAAAACTCCCTTTTAACAGGAAGAAACCTCAGACAGAACCAGGCTCAAAGTGGGAGAACATCTGCCTCGACCGGTTGGGGTAGAGAGGAGAGAGAAGAAGGATACTCTCTGGAACTCTCTTACTTTATTTGAAAACAAAAGTTTATTAAAATGTGTAAAATGGAGCTATAGGTTGTGCAGGTACTGGATGTTGGGGAGTAGCAGAGTATATAGAAGGCTGTGGTTCAGCAGTTGTGACCTCTTGAACTGCAGTCACATCAAAGGAGGGAGGAGATGACCCTGAAGTTTCTGACCATGTTCCCTCAGCAGCAGTCATGTCAGCTGATGAGGTAGATGGTCTCCTGGTGCAGTAGAAATTGCTCCAAATTGCTCTAGCAAAGAAAAGATTATACATTAGATTATAATTATTGTTTAAATATAGGCTGGAAGACATTACATGTATCTTCCAGGCCTATATATTAACCACACAATAAATACAATTTTATCAAAATATTCAAATTATCTCACTATGTCCAAATATGATCAATGGAAATACAATTTAACATAACTAGAAAACTAATGTTCGCCTGAAACTATTTGGGGCATTTTGGACACACAAGGATAGGTAGGTAGGTGAATTAAAATAATAAAATAAATAAAAATAATAAATCAAACCACCACTTCAAACGTTGCAAGAAAACATTGGGCGCTAATTATCAAGGAAAGCTAGCAGTTATGAATTATAAATTAAGTTACAATCGTACTCATGTTAGCTGTCAAGCAAGTAGCAAGAAATAAAGCTTGTTCTAATGCTAAAAATAATAATATGCAAGAAAATGACAGACAGCTCATTTAATCAGACTCAATAAACGATAACAAACCTTTATACTGTGATAGTTTTCCATCTCCAGTTTTGTCTTCTTTGGCCCTTCAGTGCCACTCCTAAATGTTCAGAGCAGCTGCTGATAGAAACACACACTTTCCCTCCTGGATAGCAGAGTCTCTCTTCTCCTCCTCTCGTCTTGTCATTTGGATTTAAAATTGATTTATGAAAAATGAAGACACCACGAGTGTTTAAATATCACATTTATATAGTTGATGACGTTAATCTTATAAGGCATACTGTGTATTTTAGTTACCATGGTTACACACTGAGTTCGTTTCTGTGGCTGCAGAGCTGTCATCTCTCACGCAATCAGAGTGAGAGTCACGCAAATGACCGTTTTCACACGCTCTCACGCCACGATGCTATTTCTCACGCTGTCAAAAATAATATGAATTATCTTTTTTAAATGATTAGTTTGGACCCCACACTTCTACCATGTCTATAATCAATACATCAGTTTACCCACTCTGTGCTGTTTTCAGAGCGCTGTGTCAGAGCTTGATTATTGAATCCGTTCCGCGTATTTATTGAGAGATTTATTTTAGAAAACCCAAATCAGTGAAACTCCGCCCCATGTTTTCACTGATACCGACACACACGCACGCACGCGCCTGGCGTGAGTCTCTTATGGACAGGAGCTGACTAATAAAAGCCTGGCTGCCTCATTTATAAACTGGCTCATAAAACTGACAAATATTTTATTTTTTGAGGAGTAATCTTTGGCCTGCTGCTGAGGACTTTGGGTAAATTTCCAGTTTCACAGACTGATATTTTACAGTCAGTTTTATTTACATTCAGTATTTATATATTCAGTATAATTTGTTTTGATTATAAACATGAAAGAATAGATACTGCTCACTAAATAATTATCACTCCACCACCTCTCCTGACATCTAGGTGCATGAGAGTGAGTCAGATACAGGTGCAGGATGCAGGGACAGTGCAGAGATCCTTTGCTGTGATGAGTGATGAAAGGGATTTAACAGTTTAGAATAATTTGTCAATGGGAATATTGAATGTTAAACATTACAGTCAAGGTGTCCTGTATGACCAATAAAGTCAGGAGAACATCACTTACTTGAACATTTGATAACTTAATATACTGTTCCCAGATGAACCATCTTCTACCATGCTCACTTTCAAACTGTAAATCAACACTGGACCCTCAAATTCATTGTCATTTATTTGTAAAGGCATAGACCACCCAAAAAAATCTGAATTTGCCATATGTCACAGCTGTGACATATAGATCAATCAATTTCTATACTTAGCTTATTAATAACTTCTAATATGTAATCTGGGACCAAACACTTCATCTGGATGTAATTACTAAATGCACCAATCATTTTTCTCACAGTAGTCAGTTCAAAACACGTGTTAAAAGGCACCAGAATACAGGAAATGACATCCACCCTTTTAAAAATGATTTTTTAAAATATACACCCACATTTCAAATGCTTCCTACTCCTATGTTTTACATATGTACGTTTCTTTACTTAAAGTACACATTTCATAACATTTCTTTGATGTATGGTGGCGGCCAATAACCATGAAATGGCCTCCAAAAAGAAATAAAAGAGAATTAGATCAAGTGTCATCATGTCTCTGTCTTCTCAAATACTTATTGATAACCACCAAACTTTTCTCATAATTATCATCTTGCCTCAGTCTCTTGCAATTGGAAATACTTTCTACCAATTTATCTTGAAAATATGATACTCATAAGGCATATTTAGTAGTATTTCTCCAAATGAATTGTTTACTTAAAAAACAAAGCTGGATTAAAAATCGCATAAGTTCAGTTATCAACATGGATGACAGGGATACATAAACAAATCTAGACCGCTTTAGGACAGTTCCTTCAACTGAAACATCTCCAGGAATTGAAGCTTTTTGTTTGAAATATTTTCATTTTTCATCCAGGAGTAGAGAGAAAAGCTGCTGCTTTCTGCAGCAAGTACAGTATATAACCTAAGTCTTCTTAGCTGGCTCTTCCAGGGCATGTACACAGCCCAACAAGGCCATCAACAATTTTCAACAGCAGAATTTGTACAGCATCTAACAGCAAATTTGTATTTTATGAAAATACACGACACAGATACAGTTTTAAATCCAATGATTAACTAAATATTATTGCAGCAATAAATATGCCCTCAGTCTGGGTTTCAGTGTCCCATGATTGGATCTTTTGGAATAATCATTCTTGACATGAAAACAATCCAGTTTAAACATGGTGTATGCATATAGACAACTGGAAACTTCAATTGGAGAGTCCTACTCCTGGTAGGGATGCTGCCTTCGTTGTGCTTTCACAAATAAGGAAGTTATTTCTTCTTCCAGAAGTGGCTGTACTTGTCAGCTTTAAAGTCGTCTTCATAGTGAACTGCTGTCTGTTGTGTTGTCTTCTTCACTTCTCTCTTTTTCTGTCGAGCTCGACGCTCCTCTTCAGACAGAGAAGACAGATCGACTGGCATCTTTCAAAAGACATGAAGAAATGTCAATAAATAAGCCTCATGAACTAATTTCATATAAGAGTAGTATATATTTTTTCTTGAGCAAGGAAGTTGTCAGTATTAACAGGGTTGGGTTAGGCATGTGACAGAACACAGGGTGTCACACAATGTTTTAAATGAAACAATTTCAATAAATATAATGAATATAAGTTTAATCTTTAAAAAAAAACAAAAACATTTTAACCAGTGAAACCAGCTATATGATGTTTTGATGGTGCTTTTTCATGCTTGAAAAATAACCCTGTTTTTTTTTTTTACCAGTTTGTTAAGTTTATACTCTACAAGTCCCCAGTATTATGGAAGTGCAATACTTAATCACTCAAGTCTCCCAATAAAGGATGTGTTAACATCATGAGACTCATTTACTGCACATGCTTAAATGAAAAAAAAATTTAGGAAAAAATATAAATACATAAATACACACACAGCAGGTCAAGATCCATATAACATTTTAAAAACTAGTTCCTATTAATAATACTGCTAGACAGTGGCGTGCACAGATAGACACTAAACTTAAACTTGTATTTACCTTAATAGGCTATTATTAAAACTTAAAAAAAAAATAGGCCAGTATTAAAACTATTATTATTCTATTCTAGGCAGCTACAGCAGGGAAGCAGCTCTGTGCTGTCCTGCAATAGGCCATCTACTAGCATGGAAGATGAGGGAGATGAATACCCAGAATATATAAAAGACACATGGCACAGAGGAGGATGCTGCTTTAGAGAATGGTAATGCTCACTCTTCACTCCTCACGTCAAAATGACACTTTGTACACTTCTTTTGTTCTGATGGGAAAAAACATGTTTCTTATTTTGCAACCAGTACACTGATCTATCATTGTAGCTGCCTAACTTGCTAAAAACCTCTCCATGTGTGTATATTCCAGAGAAATAAGACAACAGTGATTGACTGATCAGTGCTATAGTCCAATTGAAAGGTCAAGTAATTTTATTAACATATTGACATAAGGAAATATGCAATTACATTCAACATGTGCCTTTAATGTTTTTTTTGTTTTTAAAAAAAATCTCACCCTGCTATAATAAGGCAATTCCACATGCCGCACAAAGTGCCCTTATTTTTCACTGAGCACGCCACTGCTGCTAGAGTAGTTGGTCAGTAAAGTTATCAAAAGCAAGACGACTGGACTAAACTATGCAAATAGAACCCATGTTTAAAACTGAATTTACTTTAAACTCGAATTCCTTCTAATGCAGAGTCTCAATGTTATTTCTCAAATATCAATGTGGTTATTAGACAGCACTGAATAGAAACAGAGCAGAACGTTAAAGGGATGGTGTGCTAACCATAAGGATACGTCGGGGTTCTTTGTATCTGATGTTAAATGTGGATCCATCAGGCCGGACCAGCATCACAGGGTACAGTCTCTCATATCTCTGTCGGCCACAGCGAACCACTGACGTCCTGTTGGAGTTAAACTGAGGAGTTTGTGTGTGGAGAAAGGAAGCTTGGCCGAGCACTGATAGGTAACCTGTCCGGGTGAACATAGGGCAAACACTCCTGACCGCACACGCACACACACACACACACACACACACAAAATATACAGTAAATGTTGGATATGTACCGCAACCAAAACGACCATAATAGACACTAATACAGTAAATGCACACGTTGTCATGTAGCAAGTTAGCTAACGTCATTCATTTCACGATAAGCAATTCAGTATCAAACTTACTTTTGTAATCTCTATTTAGTTTGCATTTCCAAACATTATTCTGCGAGTCTTACCGTGATAACACACTGTGTGGAACAAGAAGCTTCATAAAAGACATTTTTGCAATGAGTAAAAACACTAAACCAAAATGTGTTAGTAATTCATCCAACAGAGGCCGAGTGGAGACAGGAAGTACGTCACAAGAAGGTCACACACTGGAAAACACCCGAGTTAATGTCCTACTGGAACAATATAAAGCGCAGAGTTGTTCCGGCCAAATCGATTGGTCTTGTGACCCGCGAATAAGGAAATGCTCGCAACAGCTGCGGTAAGTGGAATCATTTTTACTAATTCAGATTAAGCAAACAAATTCACGTTTTCAAAAGTTAAGGTTGTTGAGTAGACTGCAATAGCTGTCTATAGAGAAGGCATTCTCCGAGACCAAATGGATGAACAAAGCAATAATCTGTTGTGGTTATAGTGCAAGTTTTGTTGTCAAACGCCAAGTTCTTCTTTCACACTGACAGTAAGCCCTAACTTTAAATTGAGTTTTCGTTTTTGGAGATATCATAACGATAGATCACATTTCGAAATCAATAGTAGGAAGCCTTTGTGTCTTACAGTTTCCTTTTCTTTGCTTCTGTTAATACTTCAAATACATATAAAGCCTACTATAAGTATATATACATATAAAGCCTACTATAAGTATCACCATAAAAGGATTTAGCCAGCTACAAACAGGAGTATGTTAATGTTTTGCCTCCTTGTATAGGCTAGCGTAGGTCTACTTTTGGGATTGGACAGAAAGGTGTGTGGAGTGAAAATGGTGGGGCTGAGACATAAAACGTTCTTTTCCCACATAACATACATACGGCATATTGAAGCCAAGTAAAGATGGAATAAAGTTAAAGAGCTGACAAACTAAACCACAAAATAGTTTGAGCGACGCTGAGATCGAAAAGTGGCTGATGTTATGCCCCTTCTGGTCCAGTAGCGTAAGCCGCATCCGATAGGTGGCAGAGGCAGCTAGCAGTGGCACGACACACACACACACACACACACACACACACACACACGCACACACACACACACACACACACACACACACACACACACACACACACACACACACACACACACTCTATCTCTCTTCCGAAGGGAAAGTGAGTTCTCAGAGTTAGAAGTGTCTGTCTGAATGTCAGCTGATCATAAAAACACCAAGTAAAAATGTGACAGGCCTTTAGATATGATATCCTACATTACATACTACATCCTACACTGCTTTAAACTATGACTCAATTATATTATTTGTGGGAAAATGGTCAATACCTCCTAACTTTGCAACGTTACTAGTAAGTCTAACAATCAGTGAACAATGACACAAATGTGAAATAGAACTCCAGTGCCATCTGAAACAAATACATGAATTTTATGGAGTTAGATTTGTTTCATAATGATGTGTGTGTGCAGATCGACAATCTGTGTGTAAATGTGTAATCTGTAAATATAAACACCTTCCACAAATACAAAAAAAGATTTGTATACTCACAAAAATATTTTGCAAATATAAAACGGATCTGCAAATACAAAAAATACAAAAAATATCTGTGAATACATTAAATTAATTTACAAATAAATGAAAAGCATTTGTGAATATCTTCCTAACATTTACAACTTTCAAACAGGCATTTGTGAACTCAGTTTTTATTAATGAATCGAAAAAACATTTGTGGATCTCAGTTCTACGCTTGTGGATTTGCTTTTTACACACACACAGAGTTTTGAAACAAACTTTCTGCCGGTCTAAACGAAAGTCCTATCGTATCACTCTGCCATTTTCGGATAGTAAGTGATCTAGTAAGTGATCTGTTGAGGGCCACCTACAAGGCCCTCAACAACTTAGCCCCCCCCTACCTTGCTGACCTCCTCCATCACCACGCCCCCTCCCGATCCCTCAGGTCCGTCTCTGCCAACTTGCTACAAGTCCCCCGGACTAAGCGCCGGACCTGGGGTGATCGGGCCTTCTCTGTTGCTGCCCCCACCCTATGGAATTCACTCCCCCCTCACATCAAAATCTCCCCAACCCTCTCCTCTTTCAAATCTGCACTCAAAACACACCTTTTTATACTAGCCTTCAACTCCTAGCTCCCACTGTACTCTTCATGTTTTAACCTCTGTTTTTTTTTTTTTTTTTTTAACCTTCTATACTTAATAAAGATTTGTTTACATAGTTTTAATAGGGTAATAGGGAAATTGTAAAGCGTCTTTGAGTACCGCACAAAGCGCTATATAAATGTGATTTATTATTATTATTATTATTATTATTATTACTGATGACGTCATTTCCGCATTTCAAAGTAAGAGCACGCAATGTTTGTATGAGCTTTTTTTAATTCATTTTTAAAATAATCAGCGATAAGTGGTTCATGGTTTCATGTTAATGTCATACAGTGATTATTAGTGTGTGTTTATTTGTTCTATGTATATTATCTAGCACACACTTTAGTATACATTTCTGTTTGAGTATGAAAGGCAGTAGGATCTTTGTGGGCGACGTTCAGCTCTCTAAAGCGGTGGCTTGGCTTCTTCTTCAGTTAGCAGTTTTCAACACTACTAATAAGATGTGAGGTGCTTTGTGACTTTTATCCATCTGGAAGAATAAATGAAAAATATAAAGGATGAGGTGGCTGATAACTGCTAACTGAAGAAGCAGCCAAGCCACCGCTTTAGAGAGCTGAACGTCGCCCACAAGCATCCTACTGCCTTTCATACTCAAACAGAAATGTATACGAAAGTGTGTGCTAGATAATATACATAGAACAAATAAACACACACTAATAATCACTATATGACAAGGGTCGGCAACCTTAGGCACGCGTGCCACGGTTGGCACACTGCAGCATAGTCATTGGCACACTGGCAAAAGCAGTATCCTCTCGCAGCATTTAAAATCACCTGTTAACCATGGCACCTGCTCTGTCCCTGGCCTGTCTTCTTTAGTTTGACTGACAGCGCGGCCTCCAACCCACATTTCCCACAACGCTGCGGGCTGCTGTCCTACACGCATCTCCCACAGAGGGCCCCGGTTCAGATAGGTAGCTGATGGCAACGGCGCTACCAGTCTGAACCGGGGCCCTTGGTGTCGGTCCGGGGAAGGGTAGGGGGATGCGATGCAATGTGATCAGTCTAATAAGAGGCAACACAGAGCTATAAGGACGCTTTGCTCTCACACGCGCTGCATTTATAGTCACACAAACACACACACACGTGCAGTCACTCTCTAGTGCACACTCTTGCTTGCTCACTACAGATTCCAGGAGATTGGATCTTATTTTGCAGGCGTCAGGGAGCCGCTATCAATATACAGTAGAGTTGGGATGTCTGTAACAATGACTGTAACGATGTGAGCATCTGCACTTGAACTATAGCGTCCTGTAAACAGCTGTGTCAAGCACAAGCTGCACGCTCCAGCTGTCTGCAATTAATTACTGATGAGCTGTTACTGCTGTACGATGTACAGAGAAATAAAAATAAAAACAGAAAGGACACTAGTTGCTGTGATGTTTCAGTATTTACAGACCAAACTGACCCGCAGAAAGTGTTGAAGCGTGGTGTGAAAAAGTGCACCGCTGCAGCAGTGACACACGTTGTGAGCACACAAAAGATCACAAAGATCTGCTAACTTTGTTGTTTTGTTTTTTTTTTTACATTATAATAGAGAACAAAGTTCCAGCATCTTTGTAATAATAAGGACCTGTCTAAATGAATCTCCTCTGGGTGTCGTCCTGCTCCAATTTACAGCACGTCAGTCCGTGGTGAGAGAGGAGCAAATCTGCATTCAAATAAATAAATACATAAGTCAGCTTCCAAAATTTAAATGTTGATGTTTCATGTGGATAGCAGCATTCTGATATAATATACATTTTTTGTTTGATGCACTGTGGTCTCCGTTTTGACATTTCCTCCCAATGCAATATGTTTTAAATGAGTTACTGAAAGCAGTGTTTTGAAAATGGGATCCATTCATAATTCCTAAACCCTTGTTGTAAATAATGGAAAAAATATCTTTAAGATGTTCTTCCATGTGGCCTATATGGATGTTTTTGTATTTTGTATCATAATTTAACTTAAGGTTTTAACTTATTGTTGATTATGGCACACTCATTAACAAGAACATTAAAACTGGCACTCTATGTCAAAAAGGTTGCCTACCCCTGCTGTATGACATTAACATGAAACCATGAATGCACGTCACTTAACGCTGATTATTAAAAAATAAAAATAAATAAAAAAGCTCATAGAAAGACTGCATGCTCTTACTTTGAAATGCAGAAATGACGTCATCAAGGCGATCACTTGCTATCCAAAAATGGTTGAGTGATACGAGTGGATTTCGTTTGGACCGGCGGAAAGTTTGTTTCAAAACTCTGTGTGTGTGTAAAAAGCAAATCCACAAGCGTAGAACTGAGATCCACAAATGTTTTTTCAATTCACAAATAAAAACTGAGTTCACAAATGCCTGTTTGAAGGTTGTAAATGTTAGGAAGATATTCACAAATGCTTTTCATTTATTTGTAAATTCATTTAATGTATTTACAGATATTTTTTGTATTTGTGGAAGATGTTTATATTTACAGATTAAACATTTACACACAGATTGCCGATCTGCACACACACATCATTATGAAACAAATCTAACTCTAAACATAGAATTTACTTACTTTTATGGTGACTGATTTTAAATGTTGCATCATTATGCTACCATACAAATTAAGTGCACTAGATTGCCCCGCTCCGCCTACCTCAGGCTTTCAGTGTAGAGACCTGAGATCAACCTTTTATCACTAAGGGTTAGAATTCTGCTCTCCACAGGCAAAGGCTACGCATGCAGCACTGCCTTTTATAAATATATAATCTGCCCCTTATAAAAAATGACAGTTATTCAATGATGTATTGATGATGGTCTACTTTATAACAACAATCACATCAATCTTTTGTGATGTAGACAAGAGAATGTGGTGGTTTAAATGAACTTGATTTTGCATTTCTGATTACAGATTCAAAATAAACTGGCTGAAGCACATAATTTTTCTATCCACACATATTTAATTTGAAATAATTGGAACATTATTTTTTAAAAACAATTCTTTATTCTTGGAGATTGGGCCTTAAAATAATAGCTGGTTGTGCAGCTGCTTAAGCCAAATGGTAAGCTATAACATTTATCACAATTTCTTGTAGCTTAAGCCATTCCAATAACTCCTAAAGAGTCCAGAATTCCCTCTGGAGTTATGTATTTTAATGTTTACTCAAAATCCTTGTGAAACTGCATTGGGGTTTTCCGCTTGTAGTCACAAGAACAAGAAGAGGAGTCAAGCTGTTTTTTAAAATGTGATATTGTTATAATACCTCCAGTAATCTCATAACTGGGATGGTGCTGAAAATGTTCCTTGAAAGAAAGTCTGGACGTTGTCTTTAAACAAGTATCTTACTTATTAAGTGAGATAAGTCACTTTAAGACTGCATAAATGTTACCCAGGAAAATCATTCCTTCTTAAATGTAAAAATTACACTGATACATGCACATGCTGCGTCTTTTGTGAAACTTAACGCCTAAATGTTTGAAATGTTGTTTTGTTTTTTCTTTAGGTTAGTTGTATCCATCATTAAGTGGACATGGCGGATCTGGGCTTGGCAAAGAGATGGCTACGTGCTCAGATGCTACTGATGTGGATGCTGATCAATTTATCTGGTGAGTGACTCACTGATATTATAGGGAGTCCATCTCACTGTATAAAATGAATTTTACTGAGGCCACTGCATTGACACTGACACTGGATATCCATCAAAAAAGTTGAATCAGGTTGTATTTTAAGAAATAATATGTTGTTTCATTCAATAAATGGAAAAGCACATGATCAAGACGTATAGATTTTTAACGAGTTCAAACATGTTCAGTCATCCATAATAGATACCATAATAGATATTCATAGTTTTTCATTTGATTAGGATCTACATGTTTTTATCAGCTGGCTGATTAAAAAAACAAAACAATAACAACTTTTGTGATGCAACATACCCTCATCTGACACAGCCACCACTCTTTCTGGCACAGTTCGACTCATGCCCTCATGCTGGGAGCTGCACTTTACCTGGGAACTGAGCGTGTGCACACAGCACTAGCGATATAACTTTTCATGGACCATGTAGAAGCCAATAACGTAATATTGACAGATAACGTAATAAATTTGCCAGTTTTGCTAATGTAATAAGCCAATAACATAATAAAAGTCCTGAACCAATAAAGTAGTAACTTATTATGTCATTTTAAATGTAATAATTGGAGCCGATAATATAACTTCATTTAAGTCTTATTTATTGGCTATAACTGTGAAAATGCATTCTCTCTCTCTCTCTCTCTCTCTCTCTCTCTCTCTCTGTCTCTCTCTCTCTCTCTCTCTCAACCTGAGTCCCTCAGATCATGACAACAGCAGAAGGCCCTTTCACTGTCGTTAATGTTGCCAATGTGGCACAGCGGACTCTTTTCGGGGTTCATCTCTTGGGTTTTTAGTGCTTCAAATTGGACTGTGTTGTTGGGACTGTTGTTTAGGCTTTTTTTGATTGATAGAGCTAATGGAAAAAGGCCTAATTCTGCCCTACATGCATTGTTGGATGTTTTTGATTGAACGTTTAATATAGATCTGCAGAATTTCCTTATTTAAGGCTTCAGTTGGATGCTTGTCCCATTTGGTGTAGTCATGCATACTGAGTGGACCCCAGACCTCACTTCCATACAGCGCAATAGGCTGAATTATGCCGGTAGGTTTGGTATACTGTATCGTGTACTCTAGGGTGGTGCTGCCTAGGCTTAACATGTATCTGTGTTCCTGACACCTGGGCTTTTTTTGGAAGATCATAAATGTGGTCTTTTTTGGATTAACTGCCAGGGCCCAGAGCTGCTGTAACCCCTGCTCTGAAGGTGACAGCAGCACCAGGGGCCTCATGTACAAAGACGTGCGTGGATTTCCTACTGAAACATGGCGTACGCTCAAATCCAGAAAACGTTGTACGCAGTAAAAAATCCAGATGTATGAATCTGTGCGTACGCATGAATCCAAGCACATTTCCTTTGTACATCCCAATCAACGTGGAATTGAGCGCACACCCGACCCCTCCCTGTCCACGCCCCCATTTAAATACGCAAATCATATTTAAATGGGCCCTGCACCTGAGATTCTCCTCTCTGCACGATCAGAAAATTAAAACAAAAGAATGAGTAAGACGGGAAAAAGAAGAACTTTACAGAAAGCGAATTAGAGACGCTACTCACTGAAGTGGAGGAGCGCAAAAATGTACTCTTTGGCACGCTGTCCTCCGGCATAAACAATAAACGCAAGAGGAGTGAGTGGGAGAGTGTGTGTGAGGCTGTCAATGCTGTGGGGTCAGAAAAGTGCACACATGCTGAATTGAAAAAGAAGTGGTCCGACATCAAGGTGGATGTGAAGCGGAGGACGGCTGCCCGACGCCAAAGTGTGGCCAAAACAGGCGGGGGGACAGAGAAGAGGGGCCGGCTCCGTTTGAACAGAGGGTCGCCGCAATCGTAGGTGACACTGCTCTCTCAGGGGTCGTAGGAGCACATGTGGGTGACTCTGATTACCCCCAAGGATCACACATTATTGTTGCAAATGAATGCAGAAGTGCGCAGGGGAAAAGGTGAGGTTGATTAAGACATTTCACACTTTACGCACAGGGTTATTAACATGAGTACTCTGCACACAGAGACAATCAGGGGCTTGTTAGAAAAATCTGAAGCTATAGTTTAACCAGCAAGTCACTAACTTTAACCTGACTAGTAACGATGCTGTGAAGACGGGATAGTATTTGGGGGCGCACATGCTCAATGATGCGCATTGAGCATTAATATTACCCATCGCGCACAGTGCCAACTTGTCTGTTCCCAACCATGCTGTTACTCAGAATCGTGCGTTGAACCAGGCCACCTCGCCACAATGTTGGTTATTTGCATTTGCGCATCACATATGATCTGTACATTGATCGAATGAAAATGTTTTCCTGTTGACATATACAAATTCATCATGTGATGGCGCTTTAATAGCAATGTGTGTGCAGTCGATAGCTCCGATTACATTAGGAAAACCGGCTCTCGCTGCAAATTGCGCTTTAATGTTGACCTGTTCAGCTGCATTGTATGGGAATCTGATATAGACCTGGCTGACATGCGGATAATTCCGTCCCACACGGCTGGCATGGCTCGGCTCAGGTCGACTGGCACAGTCCCGATCGGTCGGCCAGCTACCTCTGGAATGCCCCGGTTGCTAGGAACCCCAGTGTGGTCAGCACCTGTATGGAGACAGGCAGCGCATGGCTCCTCGCTGTGTCGTGCTCCAAGGCCGGCGGCAGCTCTGCGCACAGTTCCAGGAGGATTGCCCTCGGGAACCTAAAGCGGCTGATGAGCCAGTTGTCATCATGTGCCAGTAAATCCTCTCTCTCTCTGAACACACGCTCTCTTCGTATTACACCATGTACAATGTCTTCTAATACTGCTAAAGCAGCCAATGTTGTTAACGGTATTTTCTGCACCACTCTGCGCATGCTTTTATATCCACTCATGTAATTGCAAACACGTGGGTGTGTTAATTGTTTATGTGTCTCTGATGTGCACATCACTCAGTCTGAGGACTAATTGTTTTCACATTTATTTATTATAAAAGTTTCCCAGCATCACATCTAAGTGTCGCCAAAGGATCAACAGCTGTAGAAACGTGCGTACGCCAGCCATGAAGTTGGCGTGAGGCACCGCACATTTCCACGGTCATTTCACTCTGGATACATCTGAACTTTGCCGTGAAAAAGAACGTACGCCACGTTTTTGTGCGTACGCACCCTTTGTACATGAGGCCCCAGGTCATCAGCAAAGAGCACAAATTTGATCTCTGTTTCTTGGAGTCTGAGAGTCTGATTCCAGGGGTTGTAGACTGTTTCAACTGCACCGCTAACTCATTTATGTAAATATTGAACAATGTTGCACTCATACCACAGCCCTGTCTCACTCCTCTATTTTGAGTAAAGAATTCTGTTTGTTTATCGCCAATTTTAATACTTGATTTAGAAATTTGAGTACATTGATTTAATAATGTCCGATGTATACCCTCTACACCATGTTGTTAAAGTTTGTAGTATAATCCATCATGCCAAATAGAGCCGTATGCTTTTTCCACAAAACAAGCAAATATCTTTTTATTTATATAATTTTATATCTCTTTTATATCAATTTTCTTGGTCTTTTACATGTCTATTGATTAGGGTGTAAATGTGATCTGTTTTTTGAGAAATCCAATTTTATTTTTACTCAGGGTATTGTGTTTGTTAAGGAAGGTTTGAATCCTGTCATTTAAAATGCTACAAAATACCTTCCCCAGATTACTGTTCACACATACCTCTGTAATTATTAGGGTCCAATTTGTCATCACTTTTGACAAATTGGTGTTTTCAGGCTGGTGGTGTTTCAGGTTTGACAGTTGTCTCAACTGTTTTCTGATGCTCTGGCATTCAAAGTCAAACCAATCATGAGCTTGTTTTTTGGCCTTCCTTTAGTTTTTTCTTATTAGTTCAGCCTTTTGTGCTGACCTGTGAAATAACATGTTAAGCTCATTCACAGCCATGTTAATACCCATTGTACTGTTAGTGAATGATTTGTTGGTGAAGTTAGTCATTTGTTCAGTCAGGTGAGTTGAGTGCTCGTGTACATTTTTCGAGGCTATTGGGAGTCCATCTGTAGGTCGGATTTAGTTTATACAGCTTACTGGATTCCATGTTAGTGTCTCTGGATTTTACATCCACTTTCAGAAACACATTAATTTGATTGTGGTCAGAGAGAGGAGTTTGCTGCCTGACAGTGACTGCATTGAAGGAGGAGGGGTCCATGTCAGAAATTGCATAGTCAACAACACTACTACCAAGAGATGAACAACACTTGAACCTCCCTAAAGAGTCTCCTTTTATCCTGCCATTAAAGTATGTACAGGCCTAAGAAGACTAGCAGAGAGCTAAATTACACAGCAACAGTAAAACATGCTAGTGTACTGTTCATGGAGACCTATATTGAATAAACAGTTAAGTGAAGCAGGGTTTCCCACAGAAAATGTGTTAGTTAAGGTGGTGGGGAGCAGTGAGACGGAGGTTTTTGTTGACATTGTCAAAAATGTGATAATTCCACTTAGTTTATTACTGAGGTCGTACTAAGAGGTGGTGGTGTACTTGGGTGCATTATATTGAAAGGTGTTCCTAATATTTTGCCCTCCTCATGTATGTTGATGGAATGGACAAAATATTAAGAACACCATTCAATATAATGCATCCTAATACACCACAGTCACTCAATAATGAACATAAAGCAGAATTTTCACCTTCTTGTTAAAAAATGTAGTATAATCTTCATAAATGTAGAATTTATAGCAGAGCTGCTGTATTGGATTAAATTAGATTGCACAGGTTAGGCCAGTGAGTCTATCTTATATAGTTAACTTATTCTCTGAACTATATTTTATAGTAATTACAAGTTATATAGTATTATACAGTTAAGTAGTGATATTCAGCTTCAGTAGCATCACATTTTTGTTGAATCTGCCTCACTCTCTCTCTTCAGGACTGCTGAATGAGAAAGCCTGAAACGTGTTGCTATAGTAACGTGACAGTTACCTGTCTGAGGATTAACGTTGATAATGATGACGTCACATGGCGCTGTTTTCATTAGTTTTTCTGAGCAGGTTCCGCCTCAGATGATGTAGATTTATGTTTTAACCAGCGGTCTGTGTTTGTTTCCTTAAACTTAATATCACTGTTAGCTTGTCTGTGTTATGCTAGCGGGAGGTGCAGAGAGAGCTACAGGTGTGTTCAGGGTCGTAGTCAGACAGTCGGACATAGCGGTTCCGGCCAGTCGTCCTGCAGTAAACACCGCTGCAGACGTTGGTTGAACATTAATATACATCGCTGTAAATGTGTGCGGGAATATAAGTGTTGGATTTGCGGGAATCAATTAAATTGTGCGCAATACCTGCAATCCCGCGCTGAAATTCAGGCCCTGATAATATATATATATTTATTTTTGTTTTTTATTTTTTATTTTTTTAAGACGTTAGTTAAGGCGGCAGGCGTGTGTTGCTAAGGCGGCCGCCTTAACTGTAAAGTGCTGTGGGAAACCCTGGTGAAGTCGTATGTGGACTTCATGACATGGTGTCAGAAGTGACCTTTTCGGCTGTATGACAGAAGAAAAATATTTGGAGCAGCGAAATGGCAAAGAATCATTTGACTTCACCCAGCCATCGGTGTGGCCGACCTGGAGCGCTTCTCTTTCTCACTCCTGTGTTCAAGTCAACACGTTGCTGTACGCAATGGGCAAAGAGGCAGAGCTGATATTTAGCACATTCACGCTGGATAAGGACAGCGAAGACTATTATGAAGACGTAGTCAGAAAGTTTGATGAACATTTTGTGCCCTGGCGAAACACAAAAAACATATCAAAGTCTGACCCAGTGCCATCTTCTGAGAGAAACTAAAGCAGCTTTCACAAGTCCAGGTGAAAAGCTGGTTTATTTAAATTTCTGACAGACTGTATGACTACACAATCTGTCTTACAGCAACTAAAATGGGGGCTTGTACACAGAGTGGATGGACTTCAGTCATTTGAGGATGCTTTTGGAGATATTGGGCTATTAAACTGTGATCCATTGAAAATTGAGCTCCGGGAAGATGCTCAACCCTACAGTACTGACTCATGACCATGACGCATCCCATTCCCCATCTTGCCTCAGGTGTAGCAAGAACTGGAACGGATGTAGTCTTTAGGCATCATTGAGGAGGTGAAAGAAGCCACAGACTGGTGCGCTCCCATGGTGCCTGTGATTAAAATGAATAAGAAACAGAGAATCTGTGTGGATTTAACTAAGCTTCTTTTTTTTTTTAAATTGTTTTTGTTTGTTTTTATTGTTTCTACTTATTTTGCTGTAAAGCACTTTGGTAGGCCATTGGCTGTGTTAAATGTGCTATATAAATAAAGATGACATTGACATTGACAAGCTTAACAAAGCTGTGAAACAGGACAGGTTTATTCTACCCACACTGGAGGACATTGCCCCACAGCTCTCAGGCGCAACAGTTTTCTCACTGTTGATGCCTTAAGTGGATTTCGATTTATATAGATACACACTTTATTGTCCCCTTAGGGAATGTATTTCTCAGTGGGTAAGCATGTTGGTCTCCGGCATGGCCGTACAAGCACATAGGACACAAAAACAAGACACAAAAAATAGAGAAAAAAAGAAGAAAGAAAAAAACAAACTATAAGTTAAAAGAGAGGCTTCACATCACCATCCCATAACAGACAAATAGCATCAGTCCATAAAAAGCCTTCAGACTAAAATAAAATAAATAAATACAAGATGTTCTCATAAGAGGGATTAAAGGGTTGTCACTGTTCAGACCTGCTGAACAGAGGTCCAGTGAGAAATTAAGGCCATTACTTTTCAGGTGTTTGTTTAGGTGGCTAATCACTTGTGGAATGAATTACTGTTTTGTCCTATTTCTTGAGATGGCTGGGTACCGATACCTCCTGCTTGAGGGTAACAATTCGAAGGCAGTAAAAAGTGGGTGCATTGAATCTGCTAAAATCTTCTCTACTTTTATTAAGGGATCTGGATCTATAGATATATTCTAAGCTATTTAGTTTGATGCCAAGCAGTTTACTGGCAGTGTTAACTATTTTCCTTAGTGTTAGTCTCTGTGCCTCTGTTGCACTGCCAAACCAGAATATAATGCAAAATGTTAAAACACTCAACAACGGCACTATAGAACATCTTACGCGATATGTGGTCAACATCAAATGACACTTGCTTTTTAAGAAAATAAAGTCTTTGTTGCCCTTTTTTTGTAAATGAGCTCAGCACACTGATCCCACTTCAACCTATTATCTAAGACCACCCCCAGATACTCAGTGACAGACTAAATGGGATGGCCTCTGATGGTTGTTGTACAAGATTTTATGTCTCTCCTAAAATCAAATTTGTCTTTAAGGTGTTTAAAATGAGATCGGTCTTATCACACCAATTTAGAAATTTGTTTAAGACTAGGCCATGTTCCTGCTCGTAACCTTGGAGGAGACTGACTAATGCTGTATCTTCAGCAAACTTCAGTACCTACCAGGGTGAGAGCTGGTGCAATTGTTGGAATATAAAATAAACAGCAATTGAGACAAAACACAACCTTGTGGAGAGCCTGTGTTGGTAATAATTTTGTCAGAAAGAGAAGAAGGGCCCACTTTCACCCGTTGAACTCTCTGACTCAGGAGAGTCCCGGCTGTCAAAGAATACGATTTTGGCGTGTGTATTTGATGCCTCAAGATGTGAGTATAGAAGATGTAACAGGGTTAAAATGGCATCCTTGAACCCCTTGCTGGGCTGATAAGCAAATTGCAGAGGGTCTAGTAATTGATGTGTTTGAATGACAATGTGTTTTTTAACTAACCTTTCAAAGAATTTAATTACCAATGAAGTTAGTGCTATGGGGCGGTAGTGGTTATGCTCAGTAGGTGAAGGGGTCTTAGGAATGGGAATAATAGTTGATGTTCTCCATAAGAGTGGCACAATGTGCTGATCCAGAGAGGATTGAAAGACAGCAGTAAAAATAGGGGACAGTTGTGCAGTATTTCAATACACAGATATTATCTGGGCCGGGGCTCTTAAGTGTATTAACCTTTTTAAACCGTGTGAGGCACTGTTGTTGTTGTTGTTTGAAGAATGCCTTGCCAGTGTGTGGTAGGGTTGTGAACGATAAACCGATGCGACCGGATATTCGGTTCAACAAGTGAGAGATACGGCTGCATCGGTAGCAGTCTCCTCAATCGATACGAATTAGCCATGAATTCCTAGGTGATTCGGTTGTAGAGTCATGGATCGGGTATCGTGAGACTTGGAATCAGTTGGCGGCATCACACACACGCCAGCGTCTCTAAAACAACGCGAGAGCTGAAGCTGCCCGTGAAACTCCGTAGCTGCCTAGCTGGTATTAGCATGAGTGATAAACAAGCAGACATCCCAACTCTGCTGGAAGTTCCGGGAGTCTCCCGCATATCGATAGCGGCTCCCTGACTCCCGCAAATGAGACGTAATCTCCCGGAATCTGGAGTAACCGAGAAAGAGCGCACTAGATAGTGACTGCGCGTGTCTGTGTGTGTTTGTGTGACTATAAATGCAGCGTGTGTGATAGCAAAGCGTCCTTATAGCTCTGTGTTATTTGCCCCCACCCCCCTCCCCCGTACAGACAACAATCGCACCCCGCCCCGGACCACCAACACCTAGTGTAACCCCTTATATTTTATAAAATATCTACAACAAATATTAACCGTAGAATCAAATCGTATCGTTCTTACACTGTATCGAATCGATACGAATCGAATCGGTCTGTAATAAAAGGATATCATTTTTGAATCGAATCGTAACCTGTGTATCTAGATTCATATCGAATCGTTTATCACAGAGAGATGTGCAACCCTAGTGTGTGGGCATCTGAGATGTTTCTGAGGTATCTACAAGGAATGAAAAGGTTCTGTTTGCAAACTGACCATAAACCGCTCATCCCCCTGATAAACTCATACGACCTTGGAGGGTCAACATATCTGTTTAGTGGTTAACGATTGGAAGAGACATCACAGAGATGGTTAGAACCTGTGAGTTCTGTTTGAGGAACAAACCTACACAGAGAAAGGGCCACTAATGACCACTTCACTGCCACACAGATTATGGCAGAAAATTGCGAATTGTGAATAAGATGGTAAACAATATCTTGTAGTGGTGGACTATTATTCACCATGAAATTGAGATTGCACACCTGCCAAGCACAAGCAGCCAACAAGTTATTTCACGCTTGAAAAACACATTTGTCAGGTGGGGATCCCATTAAAGCTGATAACTGATAGCGGTACCCAATTCACATCGGCTGAGTTCAAACAATTCAGTGAGGCTTACAACTTTGGACATACAACATCCAGCCCTCACTACCCGCAGGCTAATGGGGCTGCGGAAAGGAGTGTTGCCACTGCAAAACGAATCCTGCATCTGCCAGATCCTCACCTGGTGCTTATGAGCTAGAGGGCCACCTCAATCAGTGCAACAGGTTTGAGTCCTGCAGAACTGATGATCAGCCAACAGATTAGGACAACAGTTCCCATTCTACCTAAACAACTGCACCCCAGTCCTATTGATCACAAAACTGTCAGGCTCAAAGACCAGCACACCAAAAATGCTTACAGCTTCTTTTATAAAAGACGTCACTCAGCACGACCTCTGCCAGCAATACAGCCAGCAGCCAGGTCAGTGTGTTAACATCAAACTGGCTGGAGAGAAGGGCTGGAAAACTCCTGCAAAAAAGTTGTCGCCAAGGCCCCATAGCCCAGATCCTATTATGTGCAGACAGAACGGGGCACGGTTGCCTGCAGGAACAGGAGACATATCCAGGAAGTACCAGAGTCATCAGTGCAAGTTGCAGCGAAAGAGACTACTGACTTAAGCCATGACTCTCCCTCTGACACAGGCTCCCAATGTATCCTTCCTGGTGCCCCTGTCACGGCAGTTCCCTTAATGGCCTTCAGCCTAGTCCCAAGAAAACCTCAGCAGGGACAGCAATTAATGCTCCTATCAGGTTTAAAGACTATGTTCCAAAGCGGAACTGCTAAGTTTCGAGGCACATGCATCTGGTATGTTAACTTAATTAATAGCTTATCAAAATTGTTTTTATGTAGCCGGCGCACCCAGGAGATACATTTTTCACCAAACCCAAATTCTCAGCAATTTAAACAAGTACCCCCATTCCACCCTGTCAAAGGCTTTTTCTGCATCTAAAGAGAGCACTACTTCAGGCTGTGTTGCTTTAGATGGAGCAGAAATTATATTTAACATACAGCGTATATTCGAGAATAGGTGATGTCCTCTAATGAAGCCAGTCTGGTCTTCAGAAATTAGTGAGGGGAGGCATGTTTCCAACCTTATCACAAAGATTTTTGCTAGTATTTTTACATCAACATTTAGGAGAGAAATAGATCTATAGGAGTTGCATTCTGAAGGATTTTTATCTTTTTTAAGAATAACTGAAATAGAGGCTTCTGTTAGAGTTTTTGGCAGACTTCGTTTGCACAAAGAGTGATTAAACATGTCTTGTAATAACAGAGCCAATTGTACTGACATTTTTTGTAGAAAACTCTGGTGGGAACCCATCAGATCCTGGTGTTTTGCCATTATTCATTTCCCTGACGCTATCACATATTTCTACCAGGGTAATTGGTTGTTCTAATGATCTTTCGTTGATCGACCGTCGGCATGTCTATGCTATTTAGGAAAGCATCCATGTTCAAGTCTGTATGGGGGGGTTCAGATGTATAAAGTTTAGAATAATATGATTTAAAAGTTTAAGGGACATGTTGTAAGACCGATCAGTTTATTGTAGATCTGAGGGATGTGCCGTGATGCTGTTTGGTGTTTGAGCTGATGCGCCAGGAGGCGGCTGGCTTTGTCACCATATTCAAAGAGTGTTCCTCTCGATCTCAGTATTGTTTGTTCCGTCTTTTCTGTGGAAGACGTATCAAACTGAGTTTTGAAGGTTAACTTTTTGTTGGTAAAACTCTGGGGTGGGATTTATCGCATATTGTCTATCAATTTCAGATATTTTATCAATTATATCTCTTTGTTTCTGTCTGTGCAGCCTATTATAGTAAGAAGAGTAGGAAATATTTTAAGGCTTCCCAAAGTAGTGACACATTAGTCTCATTTGAATTGTTAAAACTAGGGATGTCCGATATTATCGGCCCTCCGATATTATCGGCAGATATTTACTTAAAAATGTAATATCGGGGAATATCGATATCGGGTTTTTATAACCGATATTTGTTCTGTAGGCTTCAGCATTTCCGAGCCTGCATGAACGCAGCATGGGACGTTTACCGGCGCGCGCTTGATGATGTATAACAACACGCTAGACTCGTGAGTTGCTAACCGTGGCTAACAAGCTCATAGCGTCCACCGCCATGTACACGAACACACAAACAGAAATGAGGTTTACCTCCTCGTTGTCATTTTTCTGTTATGCTTTCGCCGAGTCGCCTCTGTGACGTCACCGTCAGAGTCCGGTGGGTCTTATCTGGGTCCTACTCTGCTGGAGACACAACAGCTGAGAGGAGCAAGTGAGAGGATGCTCCTATAAAAGGTACCGCCTCCAGAAACGGGGCTTATGTCTATGGTTTGGAACTATTTCCAAGTGTGTCCTATGGATAGTAAATTTGTAATTTGTAATTACTGCAAAGCAGAATAATAAATATGGCAGTGCATTTGAAGTTGTTCTCTTATTTTGCACAGACAGTGTTTACATGTGGAAAGCTATGTTGCATTTATGTATGCAACCAGTTGGGCATCACAGTAAAATTTGGCATAATGTGTTAATTCAACAGTAGGACATATGTTATGTTGTTACCTAATAGTTTTGGTGTAAAAAGCCTGCATATATCGGTATCGGGTGATATCGGTATCGGAAATGAAGAGTTGGGGAATATCGGATATCGGTAGAAAAGTCAATATCGAGCATCCCTAGTTAAAACTTAAAAATTATTCTATTGCTTGAGTTATTGAAGTGCAAAAAGCATCATTAGACAGTAGTAGTGTGTTAAATCTCCATTGTGGATTTGCAGCTGCTGGAGAGTCAAACCTAAAGTCAAGCAGTAGAGGGGAATGGTCTGATATGACTATTGCTGCATATTCAGAGTGTACAGATGGCAATAAAGCCATATCAATAACAAAATAATCTATCCTTGTTTAGGAGTGGTGAAACGTGTACATGTGAAAACAATAAATAGGCCTTGGTGTCTTGATGTAAAAATCTCCAGAGATCACAACTTCCATAGTCCTCCATAAATTATTTTAGTATCTTGGCCATTTTGAGAGAGTGGTCGCCCTGGAGCTGGAGCGATCGAGCTGGGTATCCATAACACAATTCAGTTGTCCTCCAAAAATTAAATAATGTGTATCCATATATGGGATTGAGGATAAAAGCGTGGTCATGAATTTGGCATAGTCCAAGTTGGGAGCATACACACAGACTAGTATACTAGTATAACAAGTAAGACAATGATGAAGTGCCCATTATGATCTGGTATTATTTTTCAGCTTCTTAGAAATCAAAATAGCTGTCCCCCTGGCCTTTGAGTTAAATAATGAATGAAATATTTGACCCACCCATGGCCGCCTAAGCCTTGTTTGTGCACTCAATTTAAAGTGAGTTTCCTGAAAGAAAAAAATATCGTGTGGAGCTTAATATGTTAATAGGACCATTAAGACCTCTCACATTCCATTAAATAACTTTGACATGCAGCTTTGTCAGTAGATACTTATTACATTTGCATTCAGAAAGTGTGACCAGTGTATAACCCCCCCCCCCCCCCACACACACACACACACACACACATCCCTCCCCAAAAACAAAAAATTAAATAGAATTAAAGCGTTGGGCGGGACCTCTCACCCCAGCGCACGTCGGGCCGCGGCGAAGCGGAAAAGTTTCTGTCCGGTGCATTTAGACGCATTCAGACCCGGTTCAGAAATATACGTTACACACACACACACACACATATACATATACATACACACACTCACACAAACACACATATACATATACATACACACACTCACACAAACACACTCTCTCTCTCTCTCTACCTCTGTCTGTCTGTGTAGACATTTAGACTGAGCAACTGAAATGAACTGCCAACACTTTGGGTCAAGAACTTATTTCCAGTGAAACCTGTAGATATGTTTGTAGGTCATGCTCATGTAATTCGTGTTTGGTCTAGACTTTGACAGCAATGTCAGTGAAATAGTTGACAGACTGCACAGATATCTAAAAACATAATAATACAGTCAATAAACTTGAACTAGAAACAGAAAACTGAGGCACCTTTTCCTTATCAGGTATCATGACAAGTTTTTTCTCCACTGGGTGGCACACTAAAACCACAAATGAACCTGGCTGAGCCAGCTGAACACACACACACACAGTCGTTGCCATGGTAGTTAACGAGCATGCACAGACAGAATGGAGATTCGGGATTGAATGGGAGAGGAACAGGGTGCACATCATCAAAAACTGTCCTGGCAATTCCAAGAAACTATTCTCCACCATCAATTATTTGCTCAAACCACAAACTCCCTCACTTACAGAAACTACAGAAGAGCACTGCAATCATTTTCTAGCTTTCTTCAAAACAAAAATTGACTCAATCTATTCTGTCATCTCTGGCTCCTCTGCTCTATCTGTCCCAACTGCCCACTCACACTTCTGCTCTCCCAGCCCCTTAACTGGTTCCCAGAAATCTCACAGCAAGAGGTTGAGGATATCATCAGGAGGATGAAATCCTCCACTTGTGCCCTCGACCCCTTTCCTACAGCCCTAGTGAAAGCAAAAATCTCTGCCCTGAGTCCCCTGATCACCACTGTAATAAACCACTCCCTCTGCCCACAGTACAGAAACAGCTCTGATTGGAGTCACAAATTACCTACTGATGGCAGCTGATACTGGCTCACCTTCCATCCTCATCCTCCTTGATTTGTCTGCTGCATTGGACACTGTTGATCATGGTATGCTCCTCAACCGGTTACATAACGCTACTGGACTCACTGAAACTGCCCTTAAGTGGTTTCAATCGTAACTCACCAACAGAACAAAGTACATTTCATTTGGAAGTGCAAGGTCCCAGCACATGGTCACCTGCAGGGTTCCCCATGGGTTAGTCCTTGGCTTAATCCTTTTGACACTATACATGGCCCCCCCGGCCATGTCATCAGTCACTATGGAATCTCATTTCATTGCTATGCTGATGACACCCAACTTTACACAAAAACTGACATACACTCCACTGCAGCTTTGTCGTCGTCATCTCTATCAACACTCACCACCTGTCTGGAAGAGATAAATGTGTGGATGAAACATAACTTTCTCCAGTTGAACAGCTCCAAAACTGAAGCAATTTTAGTTGGCACGCCAGATCCAGTCATCCTCCATAACCAGCATTACTTTCTCTGGTCACAACACTCCCCTCTCCTCATCAGTCACCAACCTTGGTGTAAGATTTGACCCTCAACTCACCTTTGAAGCCCATATCAAACACCTCTGCAAGATCTTCTTTCACCATCTTAGAATTATTTCCAATCTCCCTCCCACACTAACCTCATCTGATGGTCTCCTCCAGACTGGATTACTTCAACCCCTCCAAAGTCTATTAGGACTTTTAAAAAGGGACTTCAATATTTCTTTTTAATAGATCTTTTGTATTTTAATTATCTTCTGATGTTTGTTTTGCTTTTCTAGCACTTTGAGTTTTGCTGTGCAAATGTGAAGTGCTATATAAATAAAATATATTATTATTATTATTATTATTATTAATGCTATTATTATGTTATAAGCTCCAGTTATTACATTTGTTGTTTTTTGTTTTTACCAGGCCAATAACGTAATAACTTATTACCAAAAGTAATTACATTATTGGTTCAGGACTTTCATTACATCATTGGCAAGTTATTACGTTATTGGCTTATTACATTAAAAAACAGTCAAATTTATTACATTTATTATCGATCTTTATTACATTATCTGCCGTTATTACGTTATTGGCTTCTACAGACCATTTTTCCAAATTAAGAAGTTAAGAGAAGCACGCCATAAGCATAAAACTCAGTCTGTAACATGAGTTGGTAAGAAGAGCCTGTCATAGTCACAAAACTCAACTGTAACATAAGTTCTGTTTTACCATTTAGTGCAACTCAATATCGGCTGCAAGTATCGGTTATCAGCTTCCTTGACTTACAGCCCTGACAAAGTGATATTGTTTGATCCCTAATCCCTACTACCTAGTGATGTCAACAATGAGTTGTCATATTTCTTCATTTTTATATCTCTGTTCCACAGAGTCCAGAGTGCATTTGTTTGCTCCTGATGCTGTCACACTTGAAGAATACTCTAAAGCCAACATCACCATCACTTCCAGGTAACTACAGTACCACAGTCTTTAATAAGGGAATCTTGTAACCAGTTAGGGTGTAAGCGCCAATTAGCAGAGTGTCTATTCAATTGTACATTATTGTAAAATAGTGAAGTTGGGGCATGATCTGACAAAACAATGCTATTATATATACAGTTAATTAAACTAGGTAGCAGACGGGATGAGATTAAAAAATAATGTATTCGGGAGTGGGTTTTAAATGATGCAGAGTAGCATGAGTATTCCCTTTTGCTTTTGAGTTCTCCATGGGTCACATAGACTCAAGTCTTTTATATATTGTTGTATTATCCTCTCTCTAGTTTGAGGATGGGAGGTATCCATCCCTGACGAGTGATCAAGCTTCGGGTCTAAAGTACAATTAAAGTCACCTCCCACTATTATTTTACCAGGGAGGGTGGCCAACAGCAAAAACAAATTCTCAAAAAATGATGGGTTGTCATCTTTTGGGACATTAACCTAATTGATATTTTCTCCCAAAAGAGTTCTTTGAACCACAAAAATCTACCAGCTTTATCATAAATAGTGTTGTAAACTTGGAAAGACACCGAATTGTGAATTAACACCATAACCCCTCTAGAGTAGGAAGGGAAACAGGATGCCAGCACTTTGCCTGGCCATCTCCTTCGTACTTTCACCAAGTCCTCTCTGAGGAGGCATTTATGAAATGTTCAACATAGTCCTTCTTGCAGCTTAATTCTCCTCCTGAAAAGCCGACGGTATCTTGAATATCCACTTTCTTTTTAACTAAATGAAAATCCCACTACTGTTACAGAAGGATAATCAAGGATTCAACATTTAGCTTTAGTTAATCTGTGTGTGGGGTCGAGTGCAGTGTGAGCTGGGCAGCAGCCGAAGGCGGGGACCTTGGCGCTCCGATCTTCGGCTGCAGAAGCTAGCTCTAGGGACGTGGAATGTCATCTCTCTGGCGGGGAAGGAGCCTGAGCTGGTGCGCGAGGTTAAGAAGTTCCGGCTAGATATAGTCGGCCTCACCTCGACGCATAGCAAGGGCTCTAGAACCAGTCTTCTCGAGAGGGGTTGGACTCTCGTCCACTCTGGAGTTGCCATTGGTGAAAGGCGCCGGGCAGGGGTGGCATAGCTGGTAGTAAGTTGGACTCGTTCCCGGTGGGGGTTGGACTCCGCCAGGGCTGCCCTTTGTCACCGATCCTGTTCATAATTTTTATGGACAGGATTTCTAGGCGCAGCCAGGGCGTTGAGGGGTTCCGGTTTGGTGACCTCAGGATTGGGTCACTGCTTTTTGCAGATGATGTGGTCCTGTTGGCTTCATCAGACCGTGACCTCCAACTCTCACTGGATCGGTTCGCCGCCGAGTGTGAAGCGGCCGGGATGAGAATCAGCACCTCCAAATCCGAGTCCATGGTCCTCAGCCAGAAAAGGGTGGAGTGCACCCTCCAGGTCGGGGATGAGGACCATGGACTCGGATTTGGAGGTACTGATTCTTATCCCGGCCGCTTCACACTCTGCGGCGAACCGATCCAGTGAGAGTTGGAGGTCACGGTCTGATGAAGCCAACAGGACCACATCATCTGCTTCTGTTCCAATAATTGTATAACAACAGCAATATATTATATTATTTTGGAGTTGATCGGACGCTATTAGTGAGTTTTACCCTTTTTTTCTGGACTGGAATATAAGTAAAGGACATTAAAGTTCAAGTATGTAACTCTGACACCAAGCGTTTAGAAATGGTACTGCAGCCCACATTCAAAACACTGGAGAGAGCTGTCACTACTCGCCCCCTCCTCCCAGAGTTGACGTTCACGCGGGTTGCCAGTTGTTGGACGTGATCCTGTACGCGCGCATGACGAGCGACCCACAGTCAGACATCCCAACCTGCAGAAAGTCATTTTAGGGAGGTCCATTTCGAGGGGGGTGGGGTTACACTAGGTGTCTGTCCGGGGGCGGGGATGGAGGGGTGCGATCGGTCTAATAAGCGGCAACACAGTTATAAGGACACTTTGCTCTCACATGCGCTGCGTTTATAGTCACACAAACACACACACATGCGCTGTCACTCTGTAGTGCGCGCTTTTGCTCGTTCACTACAGATTCCGAGAGAATACATCTCATTTGCGGGCGTCATGGAGACACTACCAATATGCACTTCCGGGAGAGTTGTGATGTATGCCCACAGTGTAAGTTGACCGGCTAATGTGTATGTTATTATTACTCATTGTTGAACGTAATCGCTGTGAAACAAACAGAAAATAATGTGTTATTCATCTGATTCACCGGCTTCTTACTGTCACCGCTCCCTCCCTCTTCATCCACTCTACCTCACTCCACCACAGTTAACACAACATCGTCTTGTAGCAGCTCTCTGACGGAGCAACTCTGTCCTCCATCCAGTGTTTTGAACTTTTATTAATAACATGGAGGCGGAATAAAGTAGTAGTATTCCGGCATTGAACAGACTGTCTGAGAGCAAAGGAGAGTGTCACCGTCACACACACACACAGCTGCTCCTCTCCTCCGTATCAGCGGGTGCATCCGAGTGCTGTGTGACAGAGACAGCGGTGTAGAGTTGTCTGACTCCGTACATTTTCAGCCGTCTCCATCTTTCAAAGGCATCTCGTATACATACCCTTGTTTTGTTTCTCAAATTGTCACAACAAGGCTTTTTTGGTTTTGTAACATCAGACATGATCTGCAATGTTCCTAGCTGCAGCTCAGTGGCAATTGGCAACCTGGATGCTGAAACGCTACTGACTTCGTGATTGGTAGATAGGTGGTGGGTGGCACATCAGGCCAAAACACAAAATGACAACATAAACATTGCTTGTGGGCTGCCACTTGGCCACAGGTGAATATTCTGGCTGGACTACTACTGTCAGTGATATCAGTGTTTGAAATTAACATGATTCCTTAATGTCTGGTGACATATCAGGGCCATTTTATGATTACTAGGAATATATTTCTTACATGCGGCTACTTTAAATTGGAGTTTTAAAGCCTGCTTGAAGGGGGTCGCTTAATTCAACACAGCTCTTATTTGACTATTCGACTACTTGGATTGGAGAAGGAAATTAAAGATCTTGAACAAATATATGCATCCCAGTTAGATCCAGCTGTGTTTAAACAGTTAAACAAAATGAAATTCGAATTGAACTCTATTCTACAGAAGAAGGCAGAATTTTCATTATTTCAGTGGTTATTTCAGAGGTATTACAAGCAAGGAGAAGCAGCGGGGAGGTTTCTGGCTCAGAGAGTAAAGCAACAGTATAATTGCACGTTAATAGCCTCTGGAGAATGAAAAAGGGACCGTAGTGACAGACGGGGTAGATCAATGAAACATCTAGGGTATTTTACCAAAAATTGTATGCATCACAAGGTATGACAGACCAGGAGGATATAGACAAGTTCTTGTCCCAGGTGCACCTGCGGACCCTGTCCGAGGAAAAACAAAAGGAAATTGGGGGAGATATTACATTAGATGAGGTTCAACAAGCTAGAGTTCATTTGTAAAATGGGTTAGAATTCTATATTGTAACCCCAAGGCCTCAGTGTTAACAAATGGGAATGTGTCCCCACGTTTCTCTCTTCACTGGAGTACAAGGCAGGGCCACCCCCTGAGCCCCCTAAGTTTTGCATTGGCGTTAGAACCATTAGCAGCTGCCATCAGAAATAACACAAATATCAAGGGCATCCAAGCCGGAAAGATGGAGCACAAGTTACTTTTGTATGCAGATGATACTCTGATACTGACCACAAATCCAGAAACGGCTGTCCCTCAAATTTTGTCTTTGATTGATTTTTCTTGTTAATCAACTCAACCACCCCCCTAACACCCCTAACAAATTTGGTAGGCACATGTATCATGCCAAGACTTGCAAAAAAGCCTCTTGATGCCATATTCCAAATCCAACAGGAAGTCGGCCACTTTTGGTCATATCGGTGAAAAAAACTGGGCGTTTCCAGCCTGCATACTTTAACGAACTCCTCCTTCATATTTGACCTCAGCGACTTCAAATTTAGTCAGTATCATCTACCTACCTTGGAGATTAAAAGTTATTAGAACATTGAGTTTTCGTCATTCCCATGGCGCGTGGCTGGGCGCTGAATTTCGATGATTCGCCATGAAAATTAAAATAGTCATAACTCAGACATACATGAACATATGAGGCCTAGACTTCCTGTGCTTGATAAGAGTCCTGCCTTGAACAGATCCATATGTCAATACTGGATCTGAGTCATAGCGCCACCTACTG